>NW_005842554.1:779352-794834 GCF_000455745.1 Alligator sinensis
TGGAACGGAGCCCCTCTCCCCACCCTGTGGGACAACCAACCCAGCACAGCCCCGTTAAGGTGAAGGGGCAGGGAGAAGGGTTAATTCCTCCCTCTGTCCCTTCCTTGCAGTTCCATCCTGTCTACCAGCTCCAGGGGCCACCGCTGCAGCCCCCTCTCCTTTGCTCCCCAGTAGACAGGCTGACCACAGCTGCAATGAAGGAGGGAAGAATTAACCCCCTCCCTTCCCACTTTACCTTAATGGGGTCATGCCGGCTGGTGTCTCTGCTAGGGCTGGTCCTTGCTCTGGCTACAGAGCAAAGGGGAGGGCCCAGGCCTGCAGCCAGAGTAGAGAGCCCTGTCCAGCCCAGAGAGCATGCCAGTATGCTGGGGGTGTCTGGTTTATCTTAAACCAGCAAGAAGTCTGGGACAGACATTGCATAAACCAGTTTGAACCAAATCAGTTAAGTCTGATACTACATTCAACCAGGTTTATCTCAAACTAGTTTTGGCCATTTTGAAAATGGTTTATGTGCACTGAATGTCTGTTCTGTTACAGGTTTAAACCAGTTTATGATCTCTTAAACCAGTTTGTGTGTAATGTCTGTCCCTAGCCTAGGAGCTTTTTTACACGTGCAAGTGCTGCAGTGCTGGGTGCTTTGAAAAGCACCTGGTGCTGAGACGCATACAGTTGTGTAAGTGACGAAAGCAGCATATCTCCAGTGCATCACGGGACAAAAAGGCACGTGTATAAATTGCCCTAGAAGCAAAACTGCTTTAGTCACAGAGTCATCACAGAAAATTAGGATTGCAAGGTATCTCAAAGGGTCATCTAGTCTAAACCTCTGCAGGGCCACCCCTAATTATAGTGTGGCACTCCCTCCAAATATACCTTCTTAGTAGGGCTAATTACCCCAGACAAAGCACTGCAGATGCAGACAGAAGTGACATTTTTGCCCAATCTGGCCCCTGAAAGTGCTCTACAGCAGTGACCAAACAGAAGTGCATGGCTGCAGAGTGCTTTAAAAGGGCTCAATCCCATGAAGCTCTGAACCCTCATTGCATGAGGATGCAGATGAAGGTGCCCCAAAACAGAGCATTTCAGTAACTTGCGTCTGTGCTGCCTCAGCACAGAAAGGCAGGGGGCAAAGGAAGCAGAGTGAGTTCAGTCTGGGGTTTTTCCAGCTGGCTCTCGAGGGTAGGGTGGGTGTATTAGAGTCCCACCTGAAGTAGACGGGCTCCAATCTATGCACTCCACCTTCCAATGCCAATGGCGAAACCCCAGAACAAGCTCACCTCTGTTCCCTTCCCCCGCTCCCATTCTGAAAACAGCACCAGGGCTGAGGCAGGAGGGAGGAAGAAGGGCTTTCCTAAGAGAGACCAGCTGCAGGCTCACACCCAGCAGTTGGATTCCCCAACCCCCTCAATCTAGTAAGCTCTGAAAAAATATACTGTATAATACAGTATTATACTTAATACAGTATAAAGTATTAAAATATACAGTATTAAGAAATGTCATAAATATGCATAAACCAACTTATTTCTCAAAAAATTGTCCCTTGGTTTAACAAATATCAAGTAAAAAAAAGTTACCACAAAAACCTAATCCAATTCAATATTTTGTTATTACACCAGAAAACTGATCCTGCGTCTTCCTAGCTTTGGTATAGCACACAAGTTCTGGACTCTTGCTATTTAAGTCCAGTCAAGTTGATTAACCTTATTTCTGGTAGTTCAAGTAAAAATTAAAGTTACACTGGATCTTTAGTACTATTCTAGACATTCACGTAATTAAAGTTTCAAGCTTGTATTCTTCATTTGATGTAAAAGAGTGCTCACTATACAACCCATTAAATACAAAACGATTTGCACAGCCAAACCTAAAGGAATTCTTAGCTGAAAATGTATTTAGTTTCCACTTGTGTTTTTTATACTTTGTTCAGTATTTCTCACATACAATATATTGTTAAAAAAATATGACATTGGTTAAGAGACAAGTAGTAGCTTTAGTTATTTATTTACCAATGTGAAAAAATGTCTTGCCCCAATTTAAATAAAAAAAAAATGTGGTGGGATTCAGGAGGGGGTTTTCATATGCACAAACAGCTGTTTAACTTTTGATATGCATTTTATTTGCCTTATATTTGCAATTATCTGCCAAAGGAGAATGGGTGAAACTTTTCAGCAGTCCCTGCTATTTAAAATACTACATCTAAATTAAAAACAAAATAGGAAAAAACCCAGTGACAAGTTTCCCTAAAACCTGCACCAATATAAACTGTCCACAAGTTGACACTGTTTTAAACCTGACCTAAAAACATACAGACAACATCTAATTAATTTTGGATGGAAGTAAAAGATTATTTTGTCGCAAGCCACAGTAAGATCACTACCAAAATACAAAAACAGAGCTTTTTTTCAAATAAAGATTCAAACTTAAATGAAGTCTGCAATGCAGAATTCATAATAAAATTAAACTGGAAACAATATACCCAAGTTGGCAAGACATAAGCTTACATTTCCACAGTTCCTTCACTGAAGTTTATGAGACTGCTAATAGCTAAAACAATCCAAGTGTTTCATCTATCCCAATTTAGAAAAATGTATAATATATTGATGCAAGAGGAAAGCAATATAGGGTGCTTTAATTTATAGATATAATTTAGATTTATAAAGTGTATCCTTCTTGAGTGCTTCAGGGGCAGCTAAATGGTTCGGTGAAGTTTATAAATCCAACATGTAAAATCTCATGTTTGTGGGACGGGAACCAAAGCTTACAAAATTGTTTTTGAGTAGTCTCTGTATTCCCACACAGCTTTTGTGCAACAGTTTACTGGTTAGAGCACTACTGAAGGAACTAGGGACCTGGTTTCTGAGCCCCTCCTTTTGCCTGCAGAGATACACACTCATACCATCCACCCTAAGAGATCACTAACTACAAGTCTAATAAATGGCTCTGATGAAGCTGGGCTACTGAGCAGCCAAGAAAGCTAGTCACAGGGCCAGAAGATTAAGTTATCTCTGTAGTTTAATAGGACACTCATCTTGAGCAAGGGAAGCTGGGTGTTCAGTCCTAGCTCTCAAAATTAATTAATTTTTGTCCTATTCCCTGAGCTACACTTTCATTAGGAGGTCATCAAACAAAGTTCTACTAGTTTGTCTCTCCTAAATGATTGGAATAAATATCTGAAAGTTTGTAAGATACTAACAAAGTACTATAGGTTTGCATGATAACATACTGGAAAAGATGCCTCCCATGAGGATTACACAATTTTAAATTAGAAAAGAAACTGTAAGGAATAACCAAAAACATTTGGATAGGACTGTTGTGAAAAGGGCAAGTTATATAAAAAGAACTTTTACAGCTCTTGTCCTTCTCACAATAGTCCTATCCAAGTATTAGGAAGGTAAGGTAGCAGTCTAGCAAATCATTCAAGCACTAAAGGGCAAGGACTCTAACTCTCCCTAAATTTAGAAAGTTTTTCATGCAGCTTGATAACAGAGGGAAGGAAGCCAACTTCCACGCAGACTAATTACATGTGGCACAAACAGATACAACATTCTGAGTACTGTTTAAAAAAGATTAAAAAACCCAAGCAAGTTTAAAAAACAACAACACAAATTAAGCTACAGAGATCCAAAATTTTCCAAGCTAAAGTCTGTTACACTTAAAAGAGCTACTCATCTAGGAGCATGATCTGTCTGCTTAATGCAATAATATATTTGTATTTATATTTATTTATTTAATTAATAAGAAAAGGTTTACAGACAGATCTTGGGCTTCAGTGACTCAATACACTGAGATATCTGCATAGCAGAACCCTTACTCTAAGAGAAACTGAGATGAAATATAGAATGTAACTTTAATATCCTATGTATTTTTTTTGTTTGTTTGAGCAACCTAGCTGCAAAATTTATTACTTCCATTAGCATTTATGGTTCCAATATCAACTTTCATTCTCACTTGTTTCAGCCAATCATTAGAGGCCCCTATTTTGGAAACATTTATAAAGGTGTTCAAAATAGAATTTTAAGTCAAAGAATTTAGTAAAAAATTTAACACTATGCTAAAACAAATCACCATAACAAGTAAATTTCTATATCAAAAGACCAGAGTTAGGAAGGTTTGTTTCTGCCCATGTTGCTTGAATGTATACATTTAGGAATAACACCTCTTTATTCTTCTAATTTTGTCCAACTTGATTATTATAGCAGGACTGATAACTAGTAAAAATCATTACAACTCAGCCAAAACTTTAAAGATGTGTTTAAATCTGCTGGGTTTTTGGTTGTAGCCATGTTGGTCTAAGGACACAGGCAGGCACGGTTTCATAGTTTCATAGTTGGTAGGGTCCGAAGGGACCTGAGCAGATCATCAAGTCCTGCCATGGCAGGAAAAAGTACTGGGGTCAAATGACCCCAGTGTAGTTGTGATTTTTTTTATTAGATATCACAATAAAGGATATCACATCTACTTGGGGAAGCCTGTTTCTTATCTTGACTTAATGATGGTCACCAGCACCCTAAGCACTCAGGCAGTACAGAGAAAGAAGTCACCTGATTCAAATGCAGTGTGTCTGAAAACAGACCGACTAGAAACAGGGAACAAGTAAACCAATGACCCTGGAACTAGGTAGGGATGGGGAGGAGGGGGCAAAACTGGGATAAGAATCCTCGGGAGTCGAAATTAGGACAAGCCAAGGTTCCAGAAAGAGAGAGGGTAGAAGGTATCAAGCTTAGGGAAACAAACTTAAGAGCTTGTGTCAGAGCTTGGAACTGAACACAAGCATTTATCAGTTGCATCAGTTCTCTGCTATCAACAGAACACATTTGGTTCCCACTGGCAAAGCACACCTCTCACAACATGCTATTGCATGTACCCTAGGACAGGGGCGGGCAATTATTTTGGGCGGAGGGCTGCTTACCCAGTTTTGGCAGGCTGTTGAGGGCCTCATGGGTAGCCCCACCCCTTGACAGGAGCCCCACCCCCTGGGTCACCATCTTGGGACCAATGTCCCAAGGCCAGCACTGATGGGGCCCAGAGCGGGGCACAGGCCGGCAAAGGTCTGTGGAGCCAGGCTGGCCTGCACCAGCAGGGACGGGGGAGCTGGCCTGGCTCCATAGAGCCCCTGCCAGCTGGGACCCCGCACTCCTGCCACCCTGCTCTGGGCCCCACCCACACTGGCCCCATGCTCCTGCTGGCTCCCCACTCACTCACTTCCAGTGCCTCCCAGCCCTGCGGTACAGGCAGGGGGCAGCACTCAGCCCCGACCCCCTGCTCACCAGTAGGGAAGCTGGTGATGAGCGTGGGGAAAAGTGGCCCCTCGCCTGCTCCATGGCCGGCGATCCCTGCTGCAGGCACTCGCAGCCCGTGCAGGGCTGTCTGGAACAGGCACAGGCAGCCTCCTGCAGGCTGCAGGTGGCTGCAGCGCAGGGCGCTGGCCATGGGGCAGGCGAGGGGCCACTTTTCTCTGTGCAGGGAAGGAGCACAGGGAAAAGCTGAGCATGCGGGGGGGGGGCGCCCTCCCCCACCCAGGGACCCACGCTGCAGGCACTTGCAGCCCACATGGGGCTGTCCGGATCAGGCACAGGCAGCCCCATGCCAGCTGCAAGCAGCTGCAGCACAGGGCACCGGGCATGGAGGGGCCGCTTCCCCCCCGCGTTCCTCCCTGCCTGGGGTCCCACCCCCCTCTTACCTGAGCTTGCCATGCCGAGGCAGCCACATGCACCCAGCCCAGAAACCATGGCTGGGGCTTCCGGCTGGGGGGCGGGACCAGGTGGGCCCCGCTGTTGTGGGAGCCCACCGGGCTTCCCCTGGGTCCTACTGCCCTTGGTTCCTGTCATTTTTCACAGGAACCTACGGCAGAGAAATATTAATTTTCTACATTTTTTTTTAGGGGCCTCGTGGGCCGTATTTTGCCCACCCCTGACCTAGGAGATGATAATCCACTGTTGCTATCAGTTACGCTATCCATGAGCTAAAGTGGAAGAGATCTGTGCAGTGAATCATATGGGTATCATGATGTTGCCATGACAGAATTTCTGGTTTAAATTCTTATATAATTCTCTAGATTTTTAAAAGACTATATTAAAAAAATTAAAAGTTTGTAAAATTAAGTAATTCTGCTTTTCCTCCATCTTCTTTTCAGGCATCAAAGCATATGCAAAAGTCATTTAACAGATTCAGTGATTCTCAACCAAGGTGCCGCACAAAGTTAACACCTCCAGGTGTGCAAGTGAAATTCACAAGATAAACCCAGAGGTTCTGGCTGGTTGTGATCTTTCTACATTCTCTCCAACAGAAAAATTTCTCTTCTATATTTTTGTAGTAAAAAAAAGTGAAATTTAAGAGCTGGCATTTTCCAACGGGTGCCCTGAATCTATGGGAGTTGAGAACCACTGCAATGGATGAAGCACATATCGCCCTACTTATGCACAAGAAATACCAAAGATCAACTATAATTACCTAGCTTTTTAAGCAGTTTTGAGGGTAAATACAACTGTTCACAAGCATAGTACTCCTATCTACTACTAGTTTTATTAGTGGCTTAACATAAAACAAAAATAGAAACTGGTTTAGTCTGAGATTAGGTTCTCATACATTTGTTGCAAGAAAGCAAGCCACCATTAAGAGAAAGAATACAAACACAAGAGTTCATTAAAAATAAATGTAAAAAACCCTTTGTCAAATGTATTTTATTTGATATCAAATATTTCTAGTCCTGTGAGGCTTCCTAACTTGCATTCAGTACCAGATTTTTATTTTTTTTTCAAATGAACAAAGCTGAATAAAAGAGCGTTTGATTAAAGCTTCAAAGACTACTACACACATACTTATCCCATTTCAAGAACCTCACCATGCCACTCAGATTTTAAAGTTGAGGAACACAGTGAACTTTTACTTTTTCCTCCCAAATACATTTACCTGAGGACATAAAGTTAGATTCCTAGAGTTGTATTTTCAAACTAGAAAACCACACTCCATCATGATTAGGAATACAATCCTTTCTTTATATGCAGCCACTGAAAAATGTCTTTTTCTAATGACTGTTTTAAAAAGTAAACTGGATTAAGCTGTTGATCCTGTTTGTAAAAAGGCAATCTGAACTATTCATAATTTGAAATTAGCATCTGAAAAGGAACATTCACCAGTCTTTTACTCTTTATGCATTTTCATGCTACCAACTGGAACCCTAGATTTCATTTTTGATATTTCTTCTACTTGGTACAACATTTTTTAAATAATTTAAAATGTATTGATCAACCGCAAACTAAGGGTTCCAAGCCACTATTCCCTTGTACGCTGTAATAATTTAAACCAGTGATAGCATTTTTAATCCACGCTGCATCTTGACTGGAAGCATTTTACACTCATTCAACTTTTTCATGCGACTAAACAAAAAACCCAATTCTGATCTCTTGTTTATATATACTATAAACAAAAGTACTATTTTAAATCTGCAATAATTCCACCAAAGCCAGGGGAGTTACACTGGTATGAAAATTAAGGTGATGTCAAAATCAAAGCTGAGATAGAAGATAAACAGAGCTCCACATATTACCTGCATAGGAAGTGCTTAAGGTTGTCTCTTAATCTCTCTATCATCATATTTTAAATGTGACTGAGTTAATTTATTAAAGGGACAGATTTACAAAGTATTGGGGTGCCTAAAGATGCAGGGAAGTATCTAGAGAAATTTGTAGGAGCATATAAGGTTAGAAAAAGCCAAACCACAACAGTGGCACAAACACAATGCCAAAACATTCAACTGAACTGATATGATGATACTCATTTATATAAAAATGTTGTTTTTTTCCCTAGGGTAAAGTAACTTTAGTAAATTTTTATTGCAATTTATAAATGTAGAGGAACTAAGCTTATGTAACAGAGTGCACTGAAAGTTCTCTAAAATTACTAAAACTACACTAAGTTCACATATTTTCTAAATTTGCAAGATCCTAAGTGTGGATTTGATAACAAGAAGCCTTTCCAGAAAGATTAGGTATAACATTGGATTAAGAAACAGCCTCCTGAAGCACAGTCCTGAGCAGATGTGGACTTGGAGGTTACACATGTCAGTAGATGAACTAGTTAGTGAGATAACCTGAAAGTAATTAGAAATAAACAAATACAGAGTAAACAAAGCCCCATTACTTCATTGGGAAAGAGGGCATTATAAACATTCCCGTTGACTCTGCAGACAAAGATAGATCTGTTAAGAAATCCACAAACAGCACTTTCCCATCATCTCACTACTGGGCAGTAGTTCCCCTGTTTAATGCTTCCTTACTTCACAACAGCATTGAAAGGAAAAAACTCATTAGTGTTTATAAGGTAGATCCTATGGCAATGGGACTACATATTTATGATGCAGAAAATACTAAAGTACTTATGCACTGCATCATTTCTTTCTCCCCTCAGGTCAGGGACACTCATTAGAAAGCAAAGTATGCAAGCTTCAAAGGCATATGTAATTTGGTTTTTGCTTGAAATTAAGAAATGTTTAATAAAATATTTAAAAGTTTTACTGATCTTGGCACTAAGTCTTTTTACTGTATACACATGCCGAGGACATAAATTTTAAAATGTGTGAATGTTTTGAACTTGACCAAGTCAAGCAAACAAAACAAAAAGGAAAACGGTGTAGGTGTTACTACAAACAGTTATTTTACTGTAGCTTAGCAGCATTTTATATAAAGTGTAGCTGTTCCTTTACCTTTTCTTTAACAATGCTACCAAGTAAATGACTCTCTCTTGTTATACTTAGGATTATTTTTCTGTAAAGACTTAAATTAGTAAATTAATAAGTCTAGCCATCTTTGAGCTACAGCTGAGGAGAAAGCAAGAGTATATTAATTTGTACATCTCAGTGGAACATTTTGAATGGCTGATACAGTGATCCTAGAGTTTTCTGAAGTAAAATGAGTAAACAACTAATTTCTTCAGTAAATCTCAGTTTATAAATGTTAGTGAGAAGTGCTTGGATACCTTATATTTAAATTAAAGTTTTAAATTAGAACTCAAGGTAAGAAGCCAAATAGTCTAATCAAGATCTGTCTTAAGATTTTACTTTTATTAGCAGACACTCATTTTCTTTAAACTAATGGAATTCCAATTAAATTGGCTTTGTGATGTACAGTGAAGTTACAGTGCGCAGAGATTTTTTTTTTGTGTTATAAAAGTGACTAAATTACTTTAAAGTCCACATCTGAAGGAAGGATCCAAAGAGGATGGAGCTAGACTGTTCTCAGTGGTGACAGATGACAGAACAAGGAGCAAGTGTCTCAAGTTTCAGCAAGGGAGGTTTAGGTTAGATATCAGAAATAACTTTCTCACTAGGAAGGTAGTAAAACAGTGGAACAGGTTACCCACAGAGGTGGTGGAATCTCCATCATTGGAGGTTTTAAGACCTGGCTAGACAAAGCTTTGGCTGGGATGATGTAGTTGGGGGTGGTCCTGCCTTGAGCAGAGGATTGAACTAGATGACCTCCTGAGGTCCCTTCCAACCCTAATTTTCTATGGTTTTCTTAAGTTGATTAAATGCAGCCAACACTGAGCATGACTATAAACACATGGGCCACACTGGACAAACATGATGGGAACCTACCACAAGAATAGGTAAATGCAACCCATCTGAATAAGACGTAGTAGTGCCCATTACGCACAATCTCCCTCACCCCCATCGATGACAGGGACCGCACATAATGGGCACTGCTACATGAGCCATAATACTACATACCCAGACTCGCTCTGTTAGCCCCTCTCTCAGCTTGGTGCATGATTAGTGTGGCCCCACCCTACATGAGATGGAGCCAGACTAGGTTGCCATGTGCCTCATCTACCCATACATTTTTGGAGCATTCTAGGACTTGTGACAAAAATACCCAGTTCCAGTCAGGAGTGGGGGTGAATTAACACATGGCTCCTTTGTGGAGAACACACATATATTGAGCAGTACTAAGCTGTGGGGTCACTGTGGCTTGAAATGCTGTTGACTCTGGAGGGGCCCAGCCTAATGAATGATGTGATACATCAGGGGTTTTCAACCTTTTTTGAGGAGTATACCCCTCCTGGTGGGTACCCCCTTCCAGATGTGGAGGGGGGGGTGGGGAAGGTCCCCTGGGGGCCAGTCAGTGAGCAGGGGGTCCCCCAGCAGCCAAACACAAAGTGTACTCCCTGGAGTCTTCCCAAGTACCCCCAGGGGTACACATACCCCCGGTTGACAGCCCCTGTGGTACATCATGAGCCTTTGGCTTTGGACTACTATCATGCATATGGAACTGTAAAGTTACAGGAGTGAGAGTGTGCGCACAAAAAAAAAAGAGTTTGCAGTATATAAGCAGGTGCCAAAGTGCCGCTCAAAAGTGTATTTATAGAGTATCTGTGTTAAAATTCTCAGCAGTTTCTAAAAAAAGGTAACATGCTCCAATTCTAGATAAAGTGCAGCACCAAAATTTGATACCAGGAACTCCTGGTATCAAGAAAAAAAAGCTCCAAAAATAGTGGTGCGGCGCATCCTCCAAGAGCGTGTGCCAGAGCAACTGGAGGCTGAATGCTCCAGGGAGATGCTCTGGCTGCCACCCTGAGCATCTCCACTGCTTTAGATGACTCCCAACTTCTCCGGCACACTAGGAGCCAAGAGAAGTGAAGAAATGGCTGTTTACCCAGAGCAGGGCATTTTACCCAGCAGCATACCCCATGTGCAGGAGCGTATGCAATGGCAAAAAAGCAGCTGCACAAATTTGTGCCAATGCTATTTGCGCCACAGCAATTTTATTTGCACCACAGGAAATGAATGCCCCTGCATTTGGGGATATGCCCAAAGGGAGCAGAGTCTAACAGTAAGGAGAGGGGGAAGGAGCTGCCAGAGAAAAAGGTTGAGTGGCAGCAGAAAGCAAAGGGCTACCTAACCCCCCAGATTTTTTCCCCCTGCTGTAGCAGTGGGAGGAGGACAAATTTAAGGCAAACCACCAATAATTAGATTCTACACCTGGAAAATTGTAACAAATGTATAAATTTTCCATATAAAGAACCTAATTAATCAGGGGCTATCTTCTAATCAGGATCATCTATTATTTGAGTAAATACACTACTTAAATGGCATTTGGCCAAGTAATACTGATAACACAGTGAGAAACTTAAACCTATTAATAGAAAAAATATTTCAGAGGGAGACCACCAGTGGAAATAAGAGATGTTATCTTGCAATATCTGCCTGCAGTCAAGACACTGAAGCATTATGCTAGTAAGTGACAGCATGATCAATATTAAAAATGGAATAAACAGAAGTGTAACTGGATCAAATCCCCTTTACTCCTCAAACTGGTGGTGACTGATCCCTCTTGTTAGGTCATTTGGAAGGTAATTATTACCCCTTCAATTTTCTAAGATGACCTCAGATTTGGACTATAAACTGATGTCATTAAGGCACTGATCTCTCTAGTAACATGCTAAATAAAAAGGTTTCTATAAATTTGTTAAGTTACCTTTAGAAATACAATTCAGTCTAGAATTCATTAATTATCTAAGACTAATCTTGCACTATTTTGGCAACTGCATCTTCACTACAGAATTGATGTCTTGCCTGTCTGCAGTTACACAACAGTAATAAAACTACATTCATTTTTACCCAGTACTCTGAATACAGTGCTGAAATCTTGAAGTACTAAGCTGAATAGCTTACTTATAAAGGCAAAGCTACTGCAAAAAAATTGGAGTTACTTCGGAATGTCTTTTTGTTAAGAGAGTGCAAGTGAAATTGGCAAGCCAATTTTTATTTTGAAAAATTACTGTAAGTGAGGCTGGGCTGCTAACTTGAGAGTCCAAAGTAATGTCAGCTAGGGATTACATGTAATTGGTTTATATTTTCTCTCCAAAGAAAGGAGAAGTTTTATTAGGGGAAAAATATATCTGGGTGTGAATGCCTTGGATAACAAATGAGGAACAAACATACACACCTAAAACTAAGATCTTGGAACATTACTTCTTTTTATAGAATGCTTACATATTTGAATTACGAATACAATTAGAAAAAAAAATGAAATGTTTCTCCCTTTCTTATGTGAAGGCCATATTTCTGTCAAGTTTACTATATACATTTCTATGCTTTCTGTCATGATACCAAGAACTAAAACAAGAATAAAAGCCTTACAGTTTAGTCTAACAGATCAAGAATAATGAGACTTAATTACACTCATTTCATCCTAGCACAGGATCTGGTAAACAGAAACAGCCAGTGGCAACTGGATTCTTGACCCAGAAGAGAGTGCATACAGAAACCACCTAATTCCTTTTACTAGTTTTTAACACAGGAGCACCAAACCTTTATAGCATCTGGTGCTTTGAGATACATACCAGCAATCCTCTTCATCATTGCAATTCCCTAGTTCTAGCACTTCCACTTCATCCAGAGCAGTATCATTCAAGAGGTCTCCTAGATCGTCACTCTTCTTATTGGGACTCTCTTCACTTGGTTTAACTGACGAATCAATACTTGTTGTGATCAGGTCTTCCCCAAGCTCCATACTGCTACTCTTATCCATGCTTGAAGGACAGCTAACTCTTACATCATTATACAGTATTTCTGTATTATCTGTGTGTTCTGAATTAGGAGACACTTTTTCAGTAGCAGTATTGTTGCAGTACTGCATTTCAGAAATCATGTTTTTCTTTAAACAATCACTCTCTTCCTCCTCTGTTCTTATTTTGTTTAGCTTGCTGTGTAGATCTGCCATTATTTGTAATTCGTGCTTTTCAGTGATAGCGTTGATACTATTATTAATTTCCATTCCATTTAGACCTGGATCATGGTTCTCCACGCCACTGTCAATCTGGCTCTGAGCATTTGTGCCGAGCACACTTCTACGGCTTCTAGTTCTTAACTGCTGATTTTGGATCTCCAGTCTCCTCACTAGTTCCTGCAGCTTTCGCACCTCCTCCAGCTCTGGACCCACCTGATCAGCACCTGGTTCTGTGTCAGGACCCATAGCAGAATTCTCTGTTGAATCCTGCCCCAGGTCAGGTTCCAGAGCATGATCTTGCTGTATGACAGGTGCACTGCCAGGAACTACCATCTTCAAGAACACACAATTTCACTCTATGAAATAAAAAATACATGAGATTAAATGCAAGAGTATGCATACAATTTTAAATAAACCACAGCTTTAGATCAGCACACACACAAACAACCTTTGGCACGTTAAGAGATTGAACCATGGACAGCAACAATAACCTGAGTTTGAATTTAAAGGGTATGTGCTACTGATTATATGAATCAGTCAGTTTGAAAACAGTTATAAATGTAAAAAACATATATATGTACATAGCATAATTTTGGCTTTAGAGCACTTTCTGAACTGAAACTCCAGTTATAAACTGTAATGTTAGGTTTATAGAAGTAAATGGATAAGTTGCGTCACAAGAGATGCAGAAACCACTTATTTCCACTGTCTCCTTCAAGCATATAATAAAATTAGCCTTTTTAAAATAAATGATCAATGGAACACTCCTATCCTTGCAAGCCATGTAAAGTGAACTTCAAGAAGAATGTGGACAAGCTCAAAAGGGTGCAGGGAAGGGCCACCCGCATGATCAAGGGCCTGGGGGATAAGCCTTACGAGGAGAAACTTCAGGATCTGGGTTTGTTCTGTCTGGGTAAAAGAAGGCTGAGGGGTGACTTGATAACCACCTATAAATATGTCAAGGGAGACCAGCAGGATGTGGGAGAGCAATTTTTCAGAAAAGCACCCCCTGGGAGGACAAGGACCAATGGGCACAAGCTAGTTTAGGCTAGACATACGGAAAAACTGTCTGTCTGTACGGGTAACAAGAATCTAGAACACAATCCCAAAAGAGATGAACACCACCAGGGATGGCAACTGTACCAAGAGGCTGGACAAGCACCTCATTGAGCTAATTTGAGCCCAATTTCTTCACGCCCATGGCAGGGGAATGGACTTGATGACTTACAAGTCCCTTCCAGTCCTTCTTTCAATGATTCTGAGTCTAACCTGTGCAGTGTGAGTAGATTAACAGCAGACATGCTTCAGAAAAAATATCAAATGTTTGTTCTCAAATTGGTTACTCTGTGCAAACATTGTGTTAGAAATTAGATTAAACCAGTCTCCTTATATGTGGTTGGGTACAATAGTTCAACTTCCACCTGTTTACATATGGATACATTGAAAAAGGCATTGACTGAAGGAAGTCAGGAAGCAGAGCAACTGAGCTGCTAATTTCAGACAATGCAATCATTGAAGATTTGGTAAAAGCCTTGGCTCAATTATAAAATTAACACTTGAAGCTCAAAAAAATACCCAGAAAACATTTCTCTGGACTTTGGAAGAAGGTGGTAGATCAGTGGCAATAAGACTGCAGCAGCAGTTATGGTGGAACACATGAGAGTGATCACATGCAGTGCTTTCACTGGAATGCTTTTGCTGTTGCAGTTGAAAAAGTTGAGGCAAGATCTCTGCTGCAAACACAGCAAAGAATGAAATATAACAAACCTCAGATTATAGACTGGCATGTTTTAGGAAGAAAAATCTCTCTCTGCTTCTCTGTGGTTAAGTGCTCCCGTTTATCTTGTGCCTGTGTTGACCGAAAGAAGGGTGTGTACAGAACCACCTCTCTGAGAGCCCTAAAGTGCCCACGTATACAGATTTCTGAAAACGTATACAGCGATGCTTGTGCAAAATGCACATCTTCCATCGTTTCTAGCAATTTATCATTTTAAAACTATTCATAACTACTTCACATCTACAATGAAAAAAAATATCCAAGGAAACTGCCCAAGCATATGGAGGAAACAGTGAAGCAGTACCACATGCAAAGTGCTGCCAGATACACAAAGGAAACACAAGAAAAGAAAAAAAAAAAAGAAAACTCCTTGTAATGTCCTTCAGTTATGTTATCTGCCACTACTGGAAGTTTTCGATATAAGCTGCCTTTGGCTGGGAAAACATGATTTCAAGGTGGTGGTATGAGACCTGGGCACATTTAACCCATAGAAACATTCTTGGGCACAGAGGATTGCAGTTAAGAGTCACTTAAAAAATCAAAGGGATAGCGATGCCTGCTTTCCAGCCTGGTGCCACTTGCATGTGAATACTACCCCTTAGGCTTCCTTAACGTTCCTCTTTTGTACCTGTTAGTTTTTCGGGTGCGCACTGGTCCCTGGTTCAATGCTGGAAGCCAACTAGAAAGGGTGCCACACAAAGCAGGGAGCAGCAAGCGCAGGAGCGCACACAGGCTCCCTCCCTGCAGCACCGCCTGCTCCGCTTGCCCCTGCCCCTGTCCCCCAGCGACCCGGCAGGTCCCAGGCAAGGCAGCAGGTGTCCCCGCAATAAGAGGCGTCGCCCACCGGATGCCTCGCCCCGGTAAAAACCGGCCCCTTCACAGCTCCCGCGAAATAAAGGGCGCTGGGCAGGAGCCGCGGGGAAAATGCAGAGACTCCCCGCACCTGAGGCTGCCGCCATCGGGCCGGGAGAAGCGGCCGCGGCCGG
>NW_005842554.1:795455-796298 GCF_000455745.1 Alligator sinensis
TCGCGGCGCCGAGGGAGTCGCTTGGCCTCAGCTGCTTCTCATCTACCTGAGCCCTTCCCCGCTCCTCATCCCCAGTGCGAGCCGCCCTCTTGTCCTGCCTTGATGTGCCTTGCTCCGGGGGCCGCTCCTGCGCAGGCAGCTCCCGTCTCACTCAGCCCCGCGGACCTTTTTTAACTCGTCTCGGTGACGTTCTGGTTGTTGTTGCTTTGATCGGCTCCATCAGCCTGCGCCGGGGCCTCCAGTGTGACTCCCTCCCCCAGAGGTACCATAGACGGACAGAGCCTGGAGGTAATGAATCAAGAGCTTCCCCTACCTCAGTAGCCTCCTGACCGGAGAGCGAACATTGAAGAGCAGACCCAGCCCAGGATCCTGTTCACAAGTGCCTCCCTTGGGAAATTGCTTTGGCATGTCTTGTGTGCGGGCCGGGAGCGACCCGAGCCCTTCTCCGTGCTGCACGCGGGCTGTGGCCAGCAGCCCGGGCACGCCGGGTCGGAGAGGGAAGGCCGTCGAGCTGGAATTAGGCACAAACGCTTAGCGGTAGTTTAAAAGATTGTTTACGTACACTGAGATGGCAGTGGTGTAGGCTGGACAGACAGACAACAAAACAAAACTCGAACCTGCAGGGCACGAGGGTACGTCGCAAGGGGTTTTCGGCGACGGGATGATGCAAAACACGAGGGTACGTCGCAAGGGGTTTTCGGTGACGGGAAGATAAACCTGCAGGACTCGAACCCGGGTAGAAGAGCTCTGAGGTTGGTCGTCTGGCAAGGACTCGCACGAAGTTTGCTAGGCTCCGTGGGTCCGGCTCTTTCGCGCAGGAAGGGATACGTCTAGGCTGCGATC
>NW_005842554.1:796566-816014 GCF_000455745.1 Alligator sinensis
CTTTGCAACGAGCATTTCTGTGCTGCAACAAAGAAATGCACCCTGCAAAGAAAGCTTCAAATTGGCGGGAAATTCTCCCTTGCACCGGGGTTCTCTTTTGCAGCAGAAAACTCCACCGTGCAAGGAAGCTATAATTTAGTGGGAACAATTTAGCAGTGCCGAAGCACACAAAACAAAAATCACACCCTTTGGGTTGTGACATCTTGATTCACCGAGATCTGGAAATCCATAGTTTCATAGTTGGTAGGGTTGAAAGGGACCTGAGCAGATCATCAAATCCGACCCCCTGCCATGGCAGGAAAGAAAGAAAGCTGGGGTCAACAACCCCGGCGAGGTGATTATCTAGCCTTTTGAAGACCCCCAGCGTAGGAGCGAGCACCACTTCTCTTGGAAGTTGGTTCCAGATCCTAGCCGCCCTGACTGTGAAGTAGTGCCTCCTGATGTCCAGCCTGAACCTACTCTCAGTCAACTTGTGGCCATTATTCCTAGTTACTCCTGGTAGTGCTGGGGGGAACAGGGTTTCTCCCATTCCCCGCTGATCCCCCCTGGTAAATTTATAGATGGCCACCAGATCCCCTCTCAGCCTTCTCTTGTGGAGGCTGAACAGGTTCAGGTCCCGTAGCCTCTCTTCATAGGGCCTTCCCTGCTGCCCCCTGATCATGTGAGTGGCCCTCCTCTGGACCCTCTCGATGCTGGCCACATCCCTCCTGAAGTGCGCTGCCCAGAACTGGACGCAGTACTCCAACTGCGGCCTGACCAGTGTCGCATAGAGGGGGAGGATGTGATGCATCTGTGAATACATGACAAGGTACGGTTGGCCTTACTGACCATGTCCTCACATTGGCGGCCCATGTTCATCTTGGAATCAATAGTGATTCCAAGATCCTTTTCTACCTCTGCTGATGAGAAGGGAGTTCCCCAGCCTATAGGTATGCTGCTGGTTCTTCCTCCCTAGGTGCAATACCCTGCACTTGTCCATATTGAATCCCATCCTATTCACATCCGCCCACCCCTGTAACCTGTCCAGATCTAGTTGTAGCCTGTCCCTGCCTTCTATCGTGCCCACCTCTCTGCACATCTTAGTGTCATCTGCAGATTTGAACAAGGTGCTTTTCACCCCCTCATCCAAGTCTGATGAAGATGTTGAACAGTGCAGGCTGGAGGACCAAGCCCTGAGAAACCCCACTGCCCACATCCCTCCAGGTCGAAAATGACCCATCCACCACTACTCTCTGGGTGCGGCCCTCTAGCCAGTTTGCCACCCATCTGACTGTGTAGGTATCGGCGCCACAGTCACCTAATTGTTTTATGAGAATGGGGTGAGAGACAGTGTCAAAGGCCTTCCTAAAATCCAGAAAGACTACGTCCACTGCGACACCTGCATCCAAGGATTTTGTGACCTGGTCGTAGAAGGCTACCAGGTTGGTCTGACAGGACCTGCCTCTAAGGAAGTCATGTTGGTTGCCCCTAAACATAATGTCCCTTGCTGGACCCTCACAGATATGCTCCTGGATAATTTTCTCAAAGAGCTTCCCCAGGACCGAGGTAAGATTAATGGGCCTATAGTTTCCTGGGTCCTCTTTCCTCCCCTTTTTGAAAATGGGGACCACATTGGCCCTTTTCCAGTCCTCTGGCACCTGGCCAGAGCACCATGAGTGTTCATAAAGCCATGCCACGGGTCCCGCAATGACCTCTGGTAATTCCCTCAGCACCCTGGGGTGGAGATCATCTGGACCTGCTGATGTGAACATGTCCAGCCCTTCTAGAAGTTCCCTAACTAGGTCCTCTCTGACCCTAGGCCTGGCTGTGCCTCCTTTGGGACCATCTGGAATCCTGGTGCGGGGAATGTCCCAGTCCCTACTCAGAAAAATGGAGGCAAATAATTTGTTAAAGAGGTCAGCTTTATCACCTGGTGCAACCACCAGATTGCCAAGCATGTCCTACAGGGGCCCCACATGGTGCTTTCTTTTTACTCCTTATGTATTTAAAGAAGGACTTCTTGTTATCTTTGATCCTGGTCACTAGTCCTAGTTCTGTCTCTGCCTTAGCCTTCCTAACAGGCCCCCTACAGTCTCAAGCAATGGAGGTATACTACTCCTTGGTGATGGCCCCTCAGTTCCATCTGGTGTATGCCTTTTTAGCTTTCAGATGTTCCTGAATGCCTTTGGTGAGCTGTGGGGGCTTTTGAGCACTCTTGCCCCCTTTGACTCACGTTGGGACTGTCACCCCTTGGGCTCAGAGGATTGTCTCCTTAAGGAATGACCACTCGTCTTGGACTCCCAACTCCCCTCCCCTCCGGAACCTCAGTACATCCCCAACTAATCTCCTTAACTCATTGAAATCGGCCCTCCTGAAGTCAAGGGCTGCTGCCTTGCTGCAGGCCTTTGACCCCCTGCTCTGGATGGTGAATTCCAGTAGGCAATGATTGCTATCGCCCAGGTGCTCGAGAACCGGCAGTCCCCTCACCAGGTTGTCACCTGTGGCCAGGACCAGGTCCAGCAAGGCATTTCTCCTGGTGGCACTTAGCACCTCCTGGGTTAGGTGGAGGTCCTGTATCTTGACTACGAACCTACGTGAGCAGTCAGACTTGCCTGACTGCTCCTCCCAGCAGATGTCCGGGTAGTTTAGGTCATCCATGATGACCACGTCCCTTGACTTAACTGCCTCCGCAAGCTGACCTGAGAATTCCCGGTCCAGCTCTTCCCCCTGGTTGGGTGGTCTGTAGTAGACCCCCACCGTTAAGTCACTTTCCCCCGACCCCCTTGTATTCTGACCCAGAACATTTCAGTCTGCCCCTCCTCTGACCCCATGTTGTTTGTTGAGGACGTGTATTGCTCTTTGGCATAGAGCACCACACCCCAACCTTTTCTCCCCGTTCTATCCCACCTGAACAGTCTGTAGCCCTTGATGTTTACCGCCCAATCATGGGTTGAATCCCGCCAGTTTTCAGTGAGCCCGACTATGTCCAGATTTGTGTTAGCCAACAGGAGGGCAAGTTCTTCCTGCTTGTTCCCCATACTACGAGCATTGGTGTAGAGGCATTTAAGGCCTCCGATGGGTGCATGCACCTCCCCCGATCCCAGGACTATCCGAACCCCTGTCACTCACCTGGGTACTTCTTGTGCTCATCACCTGTCTTGGCTGGGAAGTGTCCTCATGTCCCCCTGTGGCCCCATCCCCCAGCAAAGCTAGTTTAAAGCACACCATACAAGATCAGCCAACCTGGAAGAGAAGGCATGCTTGCCTTTAGGGGAAAGGTGAAGCCCATCCAGATCTACAATGCAGTCATCACCCCCTCTCCTCCACAGATGTGAAATGTGGGTGACCTGCCTTGCCATCTCAAGAGCCTGGAGAGGTGTTACCACCAATGCCTCTGGAAAATCCCTCACATCAAATGAGAAGATTGCTACACAAACATCAGCCTGCTTGCTGAAACCATTGTTACCAGCATGGAGTCAATGACCCTCAAGCACCAACTTCACTGGACTGAACATTGAGTGCAGATGCCCAGCTCTTAAGTCGCAAAACAAGTGCTCTTCTCCCATCCTAGTAACAGCTTGAGATCTTGCAGTGACCTGACATAAAGACTCGGGAGGAGTTGGCTGCTGGGGGTAGGGGAGAAGGATAACAGGTGTGGAGGGGGAAGGTCTGAGTCCAAGAACTCAAGATTCATATCACTATTCATCAACTAAGTGTCAAGGCTTTGGTCATTGGGACATCCTTGTAAAGATTCTCCCATCCTATCCCATGTTCTTCTTACACCAAACCCTTTGAAAGCTGCTGGCATGCAGTACCACCCTGAGATGGGACTGGGGCACAGCATCCATGCCATATTTTGTACCTAGAACAGAGCACTCTGATGCACTGTATGTGGTGTAGAGTCAGTGTCTTTTCATCTGCCTGTGGTCATAAAAATAAATATATTTATTAAAAAGCTGGTATTTTGCACAGGCTTGTCATGTAAGGTGTGCTGCTATAGCATGTTGTTGCAGCACCAAACAACTTCCACCATGGAAGACCCTGACTACATTATCTTTTCTAATGCTTTTCTAAGCTCTGATGGAGGCAGAGGAAAATGACACATCTATTTCTTACCCCCACCCTTCTGGCCTTTCCTGTACAGATCCCTTGATAAGCAAAGTGGTCTCTGCAAGCTGAGGAAAGTTGGTTGACTGCATGGAAGAAGCTAAATACACATGTAGATGGTCTCTCCCCCATCAGAAATCAAATCCAATGTCTTCTACCTCCCCTTTCTTCTGTTTAACTGCCAGCTATTGCCGTTCTCCTCCCACTTCCCCTTTCAATTGATTCTTTATAATTTTTTTCTCTGAAAATTTCAAGGAAAGTCTAGAAACAAAGTCAAAGTGCTGTGGATACTGATTAACTTTCTTTGCCTAGTATTTTTTCCCTCTGTCTTTCATTAGATGGACTCCAAGATCAAAGGGCAGCATGGAAGCTTTTGAAATGCCTCTGTATTTTCTTCCAAAATGCTATTTGGTTACAAATTACAGTGATGCTGCATGCATCAATGTACTACATACAATAGGCATTCATGCATCAATCCCAGCAACAGAACACTCCTGCTCGCTGATGAACAAGACAACCTGGTTAGTTGGAATATTATCAAAATGCAAAATAACCTTCCTGGGAACATGTAGGTAGAGTTAGATAAAAACAGAAGGCTTTTTTTGTTTTCAGTTGTTTTGTTTGTTTGCTTTTAAACAAACTCTTTTTTTAAACTGTTTTTGATGATGTATCGGCAATCAAAAATACTCAACTGGCTCCAGCACTAGTAAAAAAAGAATCCTGAACCCATTTTATTGAATACTGATTGCACATTTTAAAATGAAAAATACATTAGGGAAAATTCAAATTTACGATGAAAAAATATCACTGAAAAATTGGAATTAAAAAAAATTCTGAATAGCTCAGTATATAAGTAACATCACAGATCTCTCACAGGAGTACAGTGGCATAGTTTCAAGGGACTCTCTCAATCAGTGCTTCCCAAACTTTTCCTCAGCACAACCCCATTCATGACCCCATTTCCACAGCATGGCCCCTCCCAACCCACAGCACCCCCCCCAACCCCAGGTACCCCTCACTCCTGACTCACAGCCTCTTAGCCTTGCTGGTGCCCCTCACTGCTGACCTACTTTCCCCTGGCCATGCTGGTGCCCCCCACTCCCAACCCGCAGCCTCTTGCCCCACCTAGGTGGAAATTGAAGGAACATGAAGGAAATTGCTCACTACCTGGCATAAGATTTCACTGGCTGGAAATAGTTTAAAATTCTGCGTTCTTTTGTTTATAACCAATTATAAAGGTTAAGGGCAGAATTAAATTCTTTACTTGATACAGTACTTTCTAAATACCATTCTTCAACCCCGATGACCCCCTGTAAAAATTCACCTATCTTGTTAAGACTTTTTCCTATGTTTAAATTAA
Source organism: Alligator sinensis (assembly GCF_000455745.1). NCBI lineage: Eukaryota > Metazoa > Chordata > Crocodylia > Alligatoridae > Alligator > Alligator sinensis. The sequence goes on from NW_005842554.1 coordinate 802,013, forward strand.
ACATTTCCTTACAACTAGAACTCATTTTGTATAAGCAATATTGATATCATCTAATAAAAATCCACCTAGATTAGCCTAGTATTCAAGTTTTGCTTCCACCTTTTTCAATACAGTGATCACTATCTTTTTGAACATTTTCTTAACTGATAATATATAGAAAAGTAGCTAGCCATATACAACATTTATTGTCTTTAGTAATTATTGTTACATATGTTGCTGTAATACCAAAATCGTGTTCCAAATACACAGGAAGACACAGTCACTACCTTCAAGCATAGTATAAAGAGGAAAACACATATGGGGGTAGCATAGAACTAGTGCAAACAAGATTTTAATTGTGAAAAGAGATGTCATTACTTACAGGTTGTTGGGTTTAATTTAAGCAGACTTACAGTTCATTCCTCCCTCCACTATTTTACCATCTCAGCTTCCCCTAAGCCTAGTGCAGTTTCCCAACCTGTGGGTGACCCAAACATGGGTTGCAGCCCTGGGTTGGGCTGGGCTGTTTGCTTTGTAGCTAGAGCAGCGGCAGGGGTATGGCCAGATGTCACACTCCCTAAGGCAAAGGGGGCAGAGAAGAGGTTTATTGCCCCCTCCCTCGGCTGTCCCACCCACACAGACCCCAGCCAGGGCCTGCCATGCAGGGTTTCAAGAATATATGAAAGGGCTGCAAACAAACTTTAAAAATTGATTCTCCTTTAAAGGCGAAAAATATGGGACACCATGGTTTTTTCCTTGTAGGCTGGCTGATTTCCAGTGTGAAAGGACCTGCTTGGGGCCTCCCCTGCCCCACACACTGTGGGTCTGGGGTCTTAGGGTGTGTGGGGGGGTGGACAGTGGGTTGGGAGTGAGGGGCAGTGGGCCAGGACCGGCCATTGATGTTTACAAATGGGTCCTGATACAAAAAAAGGTTAAGAACCACTGCCCTAGAGCAATCCCAAACATCCTTTCCAATACCCTTAAAACTTTTCCTTCCCAAAAACACCTTCCCATCATGAAAGGAGTGGTTTAGTCCTCAAATAAATCAATGGGATAAAGTACAAATGACACAGTGTCTTTCAAATGTAGTGAAACATTGGGATGATAATAGTCAGGAAAGTGGATTCTTTTAGGAAAGGTTTAATAGTTTCATAGTAGTTAGGGATCCGAAGGGACCTAAATAGATCATCTAGTCTAACCAACCCCGCTCCCGCCCCCTGCCAGTGGTAGGAGCACATGCTGGGATCGCACAACCCCAGACAGGTGTTTGTCCAACCTCTTTTCGAATTTACCCAAGGTAGGAGCGAGGACCACTTCCCTAGAAAGTTGGTTTCAGATCCTAGCCACCCTAACAGTGAAATATTGCCTCCTAATCTCTAACCTGAACCTATTCTCCAGAAGCTTCTGGCCATTGTAACTCATCACCCCAGGTGCTGCTGGGGGGAATAGGACCCTTCCTATTTGCTGCTGATCTCTCCTAATGAGTTTGTAGGCAAATCCCCCCTCAGCCTCCTCTTGCTGAGGCTGAACAGATTCAGGTCCCATAGCCTCTCCTCATGGGGCCTGCTCTGTTGCCCTCCAACCAAGCGTGTGGCCCACCTCTGAACCCTCTCAAGGCAGGTGGCCATATGGTTCTGGAGTACATCTGAAAGGTGGAATCCATGTCAGAATGGCAGGAGGTTTTGAGTGGAGTACCTCCCACAGGGGTCTGTCCTGGGTCCAGTGTTTTTCAATGTGTTTGTTAATTATTTGTCTGACAGGAGAGAGAGCTTCTTGAGCAAATTTGTAGATTACATGAAACTGGGAGGGATTACAAACACCCTGAAGGACCTCAAAGAATCAATTTCTAAGCACTTGAAGGAGAAGAAGGTGATTAGGAACAGTCACCAAGGGCAAGTCAGGCCTGACCAACTTGTGTCCTTTCTATGATGAGATGACAGGCTCTGTGGATGCAGGGAAAGTAGTGGATGTGGTATACAGGAAACCCTCGCCATGTGCGGATTCGTGCTTCACAGTTTCAGATATTCACAGTGCAAATATTCAAACCCATGCTCTCTCCCCATGCATTCTCTCTCCCCTGCATGCTCGCTCCCTGCACGCTCTCACCATGCTCCACCCCCGTACCCCCACTGCCGACAGTGCCAGCAGCATCTGCGGGAGCTCCGGGCTTGCTGCCACCGGACTCCCACCACCACTGCTGGGCTGCCGCCACCACCGCACTCCTGCTGCCATTCATTAATGTATTCACAGATTTCCCCCTTCACAGGGATCCCTAGAATGTATCCCCTGCAAATGGCAAGGGTTTCCTGTACCTTGACTTTAGCAAGGCTTTTGATATGGTCTCCCATAGCATTCTTACAGGCAAGCTAAGGAAGTATGGGTTGGATGAATGGACTGTACAGCGGATAGGAAGCTGGCTGGATTGTTGGGCTCATTGGGTAGTAATCAATGGCTCAATGTCTAGTTGTCACATGGAGTGCCCCAGGGAGTCAGTCCTAGGGCCAGTTTTGTTCAATATTTTCATTAACAATCTGGAAGATGGGATGGATTGCACCCTAAGCAAGTTTGCAGATGACACCAAGCTGGGGGGAGTAGTAGATATGCTGGAGGGGAGGGCTAGGATTCAGGGTGACCTAGGCAAATTGGAGGATTGGGCCAAAAGAAATCTCATGAGTTTCAACAAGGACAAGTGCAAAGTCCTGCACTTAAGATGGGAAAATACCATGCATCGCTACAGCCTGGGGACTGACAAGCTAAGCAGCAGCTCTGCAGAAAAGGACCTGGAGTTCATGGGTGTCTGGTGCCTCTTGAGTCAAGGCGGGGCATGTGCACCCCTGACACCAGTGAGCGACTGGAAGGGTGTCCCCCCCCAGCAGCCAGTCCTGCTGGCCGGGTGGAGGGACCCCAGCTGGCAATCAAGCGGCCAATTTAACTCACTGTAAAAGTGGCCATGCCACTTCCAGAATTCCTGCAACCACTTCTGGAAGCAGCCCAGCTGCTTTTGCTAGCAGCCCTGCTCCCCAGCCGGTGCTCACAGGGGGAGCACTGGTGCTCCTGCCTGCCCCCCTGCCTGCTGGCTAAACAGGGAGTGTAGCCAGACAGTGGGTGCACCGGTGCTCTAAGGGGGTGCACATGCACCTCCATGCACCCCCTATGCATCGCCCCTGCTGGAGGTTACAGTAGACAATAAGATAGATATGAGTCAGCTGTGTGTCCTGTTGCCAATAAGGCTAACAGCGTACTGGGCTGCAGTAGTAGGAGCATTGCCAGCAGATCAAGGGAAGTAATTATTCCACTGTATTCTACACTGGTGAGGCCACATTTGGAATACTGTGTCCAGTTTTGCACCGCCCCCCCCCCCCCCCCCCCATTATAGAAAGGATGTGAACAAGTTGGAGAGAGTCCAGTGGAGGCAACAATAATGGTTTGGGGGCTGGGGCAACTTGGCTTATTTAGTCTGCAGAAAAGAAAACTGAGAGGGGAATTGATAGCTGCCTTTAACTACCTGAAGCGGGGTTTGAAAGCTAGACTGTTCTCAGTGGTGGCAGATGACAGAACCCAGAGCAATGGTCTCAGCTTTCAGCAAAGGGAGTTTAGGTTAGATATTAGGAAGAATTTTCTCACTAGGAGGGTAGTAAAACACTGGAACAGGTTACCCAGAGAGGTTGTGGGATCTCCATCCTTGGAGGTTTTCAAGGCCCAGCTTGACAAATCTCTGGCTGGAATGATATAGTAGGGGATGGTCCTGCTTTGAGCAGGGGATTGGACTAGATGACCTCCTGAGGTCCCTTCCAACCCCAATTTTCTATGATTCTACAACAAAAGGATCTTTATAGATTGGAACGCTGGCTACAGCCAACGGTGCTGGCAAATGCAAGATGCCACATGTCAGAAAGAATGTTCAAAAACACAAACACAAAATGGTGATAATTGGTTGGATGGCAGCACTACACGGACAGATCTAGGAGCCTTGGTGGATCACAGATTCAATATGAGACTGCTAGGATTACAGACGGACCCAGGGGAGAGACTGCCATCTCTAGGGTCAGAGATGACTTAGGGAACTTTTGGAGGGGCTGGACATGTTTAAATCAGTAGGTCCAGATGCTCTTCACTCGAGGGTGCTGAGGGAATTGGCAGGGGTCATAGCAGAGCCCCTGACACAGCTCTATGAGCTTTGGTGGGGCTCTGGCCAGGTACCAGAGGTTTGGAAAAGGGCCAATGTGTTCCCCATTTACAAGAAGGGGAGAAAGGAAGACCCCAGCAATTATAGGCCAGTCAGTCTTACTTTGGTCCTTGGGAAGACCTTTGAGAAAATTATCAAGGAATACATCTGCAAGGGCCCAGCAGGGGAGGTAATGCTCAGGGGCAACCAACATGGGTCCATTTAGGGCAGATCCTGCCTGACTAACTTGGTTTCCTTTTATGATCAGGTCACAAAGTCTCTGGATGAGGGCATTGAGGTGGATGTCGTCTTCCTGGACTTTAAGAAGGCCTTTGACACTGTTTCCCACCACATTCTCATTAAAAAGCTAGGCGACTGTGGCACTGATGCCTACGCTGTCAGATGGGTGGCATATTGGCTAGATGGTCACACCCAGGGAGTGGTGGTGGACGGGTCGTTTTTGACCTGGAGGGATGTGGCCAGTGGAGTCCCCCAGGACTTGATCCTGGGGCCTGTACTGTTCGACATCTTTATCAGCGATCTGGATGTGGGTATGGAAAGCACACAGTCCAAATTCGCTGACAACACCAAGATAAGGGGCAAGGTGGGCACACTGGAGGGGAGGGACAGAATCCAGCTAGATCTAGACACGTTACAGAGGTGGGAAGATGAGAATAGGATGGAATTCAATGCAGACAAGTGCAAGGTGCTGCCTTTAGGGAGAAGGAACCGGCAACACATCTATAGGCTGGGGAATGGGGAATACCCCTCTTGTCAAAACAGTGACAGAAAGGGATCCTGGAGTCATTGTTGACTCCAGAATGAACATGAGCCACCAATGCCAGGAAGTGGTCAGTAAGGCTAACTGCACCTTGTCATGCATCTACAGATGCATCACAAGCAGGTCCAGAGAGGTGATCCTTCCCCTCTATGCGGTGCTGATCAGGCCACAGTTGGAGTACTGCGTCTTGTTCTGGGCGCCGCACTTCAAGAGGGATGTGGCTAGCATTGAGAGGGTCCTGAGGAGGGCCACTCGCATAGTCAAGGGGCAGCAGGTCAGGCCCTATGAAGAGAGGCTAAAGGGCCTGCATCTATTCAGCCTCCACAAGAGAAGACTGAGAGGGGATCTGGTGGCTGTTTACAAACTCACCAGGGGGGACCAGCAGAAATTAGGTGAGGCTCTGTTCCCATGGGCATCGCCAGGGGTTACTAGGAATAACAGCCATAAATTGTTAGAGAGAAGGTTCTGGTAACTCTGAAATTCATGCTAAGCTCGGGCCTACTCACAAAAGTTAAAATACAGAATACTGATGCTAACTGCATATTGCAAGAGGATGCGAGTTCATGGCTAGGCCATCTGAGAAGGAATAATGAAGTATCTCTTCCAGGTTATCTTGCTATATTCAGGATGATTTCAGGCAGGCTCACAGTTGTCTGGTGTGTAACCATGTGAAATGTCTCTCCTTTAGTAATTAGCATGGTAAATATTTCTTTTGTGATTAGCTCATGTTTATGTGTAGAAAGAGACATTCTCCATATGTGATAAATGTCTCCTCCTGATTTAGTCCAAGGACATGTATGTTTTTCCTGGTTGTTAATCAGTTTCTTAATACGTTCCAAGCTGGATAACCTCTTGTCAGTGCAGAAGGTAACTCATTCAAATCAGAAATTTCTGATAACCAGTAATGAGCAGGTTTTTCCTGTCAATTGCTGCTTGGGACACTCTCTTGATTTACACAACTAAAATAATGCTTTGAAGATGCTGGACTAAGGGTATAAAAAGGCAGTAAAATAGCAAACAGTGCGTGTGCTTCAAGAGTGAGAAATCTCTCTGACACCAGTTGCTGATGCACCCGACTTACTCGAGAAGTTGAAGAGAAACAGACCGCCTCTTCATCGCCTGTTTGGTGAGAAATCATCACCTTATAGCTAATTACTGAACTTTGATTTGGTTTGGGCTCACTTGACTTGATTTTGAATACTTGTAGTAAGTAAAGCCTTTCTGTCACTCATCGAACGAGGTGTCATGTCAATCCCTGGGCTAGTCCGGAATCCTAGGTTTTTATTTGCTAACAGTTCAGGCTGGACATGGGGAGACATTACTTTACAGTTAGGGCTGCCAGGCTCTGGAACGGGTTCCCAAGGGAGGTGGTGCTCTCTCCTACCTTGGGGGTCTTCAAGAGGAGGCTGGACAGGTATTTGGCTGGGGTGTTATGACCCCAGCACTCGTTCCTGGCTGGGGCACGGGGTCAGACCTGGTGATCTGTTTAGGTCCCTTCTGACCCTAGGCAGTATGAAACTATGCAGTGTGAGGCAAATGCAGAAAAAGCTAATGCAGCTTGGGGCTGCATCAATAGGAATGTTAGGTTTAAGACACAGGAGATGATAGTGGCTCTTTACTGGTTGCTGGTTAGGCCTCATCTAGAGTATTGTATGCAGTTCTGGGCTTCAGATTTTAAAGAGGAAATGAGTCAGGTATCCAGGTTGTAGCCATATTGGTCTAGACTCTAGAGGCAAAAGGAATCAAAACTCATGACAGAGGTAATATCTTTTATTAAACCAACTAGATATTTGTAAAAAGGCTTTATTTGAAAGTTTTCGGGCATAGGCATCCTTCATCAGGCATAGGAGATTGCAAAGATTGTAAAAGTTCTCTTAGGTAGGAGTGAAAATTCATCTTTCACAGGGGAGCTGAAAGTGTGGTAAAGTCTGTTTGGAACAGTTCATTTTGTGCAGATTAGTAGGGCTGTGCGAGGCTTCAGACAGAGCTTTGGATCTGGAGAAGCTTCAGACGCTTCAGGGTCTGAAGCAACACATCCGGGTCGGAGCGCTGCCTCGTTCGGCTTCCCGAAGCGCTTCAGAGTCGCCACGGAGCCGCCACGGAGATCCGGGCATAGGGTATGATGGGGAAACAATAAAATAGCTATAACTTTGTTGTTTTTTGTCTGATTTGGATTAAATTTTCCGGAATGGTAGACTCTGCAGAGAGCATGAATCCTGCTAAGATTCAAGAAGATTGGTGCAGGGGTTTGGGAGGAACTGCACCCCAAATTCTTGAAAGCAAAACTCCTGTCATGTCTAGGCGTTACAACATAGTGGGGTGAAAACTGCAGGGGTGACAGCCTATGCTGAGACCACAAAGCTTGCCAAATTTCAAGAAGATCGGTGCAGGGGGTTGGGGGGAACTGTCCCTCAAGCTGCAGACAAGCAAAACTTGTGCCATGGGTGACGGTGCATGTTAAGGCGCAGTGGGGTGACAGCTGCAGGGATGGTGTCCCTTGCTGTGGCCACGATGCCTGCCAGCTGTCAAGGAGATCGGTGCAGGGGGGATCTGGGGCCCTGCACCCCTAGCTGCTGATGAGCAAAACTTGTGACAAGGGTGCTTGTGGGACTGACTCTGTCTGTCTTGGGGCGTGGAGGGGAGACACTGCTGCAGGCCTGGCTGCTAAGCTACTGTGTTACCAGTTACCAATCAACCATGATTCACTCAGGAACCAGCTCAATACACAGGACCTAGCTAATGTAGCCAGTTAATTGCCATCAATTAACACCTACAAAACCAGGCTAAGGAGAGGAAAGAATCAATACAGACAATCAACTGCCCCAAGACAGACACAGTCCCACAAGCACCCATGGCACGAGTTTTGCCTGTCAGCAGCTAGAGGTGCAGGGCCCCAGAACCCCCCTGCACCAATCTCCTCGAGAGTTGGCAGGCATCATGGCCTCAGCAGGGGCCACCATCGCTGCAGCTGTCACCCCGCTGTGCCTGAACACACACACAGTGTCACCCACGTCACGAGTTTTGCTTGTCCACAGCTTGAGGGGTAGTTACCTCCAAGCCCCTGCACCGATCTTCTTGAAACTTGTCAGGCTTTGTGGCCTCAGTAAGAGCTACCACCTCTGCAGTTTTGAACCTCCCTGTGGTGTAACACATAGATGTGACAGGAGTTTTGCTTTCAAGAATTTGGGGTACAGTTCTCCCCAAACCCCTGCACTGATCTTCTTGAAACTTGGCAGGCTTTGTGGCCTCACCAGGGGCCACCACCCCTGCAGTTTTCATCCCCTGTGGTGTAACACACAGCCCTAACATGATTTTGGCTTTCAAGAATTTGGGGTACAGTTCCCCCCAAATCCCTGCATCGATCTTCTTGAAACTTGGAAAGCTTCATGTCCTCAGCAGAGGCTACCAATCCTGCAAATTTCATCCAAATTGGATTTAAAAAATCCAAAATTATAGATATTTAATTGATTCCCCCATTATACCCTGTGCCCGGATCTCTGAGGCGGCTCCGAAGCTTTGGAGCTGCTTCCGCTGGATGGAGGCGGAAACCTGGTCTGGAGCTCTGGATCGGATTGCTGGCATCTGAAGTGGCCAGATCTAAATCTGGATTGGATCACTGCCAACTCGCACAGGCCTACAGATTAGGCTCAGAGAAAAGTTGGACAAGTCTTTATACCTCAAAGTTGTCTGGTGGTAAGCAGGATGTTAAATCATGTTTCCTTCTGGTTATGATCTTTCATATTTCACAGAAGGGTGGAAAGATGGAATGCTCTTCTGCACAGGAATCTCCATGGGTACTGGTGCCTCCTGAGTCAGAGGGGCACTTGCCTTTCAGCAGCCAGTCAGCGACCTCGGCTGATCCCAACAACTGTGGGGCATCCCCCCGTGACTGATCCTACTGACCCAGTAGTGGCAGCGGCACACTGCTGGCACTTCCAGGCATGCCGCTGGCACCTCTGGGTGAGCATGATTGACTGTGGGGGGACAGTGGGGATTGCTTTTCCTGGCACTCCCACTCTCCAGCCGGTGCTCTCAGGGGGGCACTAGTACTCTTGCCTGCCCCCCCCCCCCCGCGGTCAGGGGGTGCACCAGTGCTCTCAGGGGGTGCGTGCACACCCCCATGCACCCCCTATGCATTGCCACTGGGAATCTCTTTCGTGGAGTGGTATCTCTACACTCTGTTAGAATGCAAATTAGTTTGAACAAAGGCAGGAGCATGGTCTCAGGTTTCAGGTGGTAAATTTGGCTTCCTTCTTGTAAAATTATGAAGTTTTCATTTCAGAGGAAATGAAGAAGTTAGGGTCCAGAAGGAGGTGACAAAAATGATAGTGGACTTGGAAGGCAAGCCATATGAAGAAATATTGTAAGAAATAGGTGTATTCATTTTGCAGAAGAAGACAATTAAAAGGGGACATGATAGCCATAATCAGAAAGCTGATGGGCTGCCAGTAAGCAACAACCTGCTTCATCAGGTGTTATGAAAGGCCCTTTCATAGCACCTGATGAACTAAGCTGTTGCTTCTGAAAGCTCATACCTTTCTGAACCATTTAGCATCTATGAGCTCTTACATGGGCTGCCTGCTCTGACATGCTGGAAATCCGTGTAACTTGATGCGGTCTGACAGCTTTGTGCATCACATGTATCAGCATGATTGTGCATCTCCATGCTGACAAAATGGTGGTGGAGTGCTTTGAAATAAAACATGTCCAATTATCTATAGTTCAAAGCACCCTGCCACCATTTTTTCAGCATGGGGTCATGCAGCGACTCTGATACATGTGATGTGCAGGCGTTTTTAATTAGCATGGCTTACTAATTAAAGTGCCTGGCACTGAGCTGGAAACATATGTAAAAATGCCCTAAGGTGCCACCCTGTCCTACCTTCTACCTGACTGCAGACTAACATGACTAACCGCTAGGGCTGTGTGAAATGTTGCCACCCATTTTGTGTCAATGCTGTTTTGGGCGCCATTTTGACCTCAAAACAGCAAAGTTGAAACAAAACAGGGAGGCTCGAAACAGGGTTGAAATGAAACAGGGCAGGTCGAAACGTTTCGAATTTTGACTATGCAGCTGGGCTTACCTTTAATGGCTTCCCTACAGGGAAACAGAAAGTAAAGTAAAGTAAAGTACGGGGAGGGAGGGGAAGGAGGGAGGAAGGTGGGGTGTGGGAAGGAGTGCTCACCAACATGGTGCCCATTTTTAAGAAGGGGAGAAGGGAGGAGCCGTGTAACTTTAAGCTAGTCAGTCTTACCTCTATCCCTGGGAAAATACTAGAAAAAATCATTAAAGAGCATATTTGTGAAACCCCAGCAGGGGAAACGATGCTGAATGGAAACCAGCATGGGTTCGTCACAGGTAGATCCTGCCTGACAAACCTTATAGCCTTTTATGACCAGGTCATACACTGCCTTGACACAGGAGCGGAGGCCGATCTACCTGGATTTTAGGAAGGCCTTTGACACAGTTTCACATCCTATTCTCATAGGGGTGGACGCCTCCACAGTAAGGTGGGTGACTAACTGGCTTAGGAACCGCACCCAGAGAGTGGAGGTTGACAGGTCATTTTCAACCTGGAAGGAGGTGGGCAGTGGGGTCCCACAGGGTTTGGTCCTTGGGCCGGTATTATTTAATATCTTCATCAGTGATTTGGATGAGGGTGTGTTGAGCACCCTCTCCAAGTTCGCAGATGATACCAAATTACGGGGCAAAGTTAATACACTGGAGGGCAGGGAACAGTTACAGGCTGACCTGGACAGGTTAGTTCAATGGGCAGAATGTAATAGGATGCAATTCAACAAAGATAAATGTAAGGCACTCCTCCTAGGAAGGAGGAATCCCCAGTACACCTACAGGTTGGGGAATGTCCTACTCAGCAGCTCAGAGGCTGAGAGAGATCTTGAAGTCATAGCTGACTCCAAGATGAACATGAGCCGGCAGTGCAACGAGGCCATCAACAAAGCCAATTGCACCTTGTCATGTATTAGCAGATGCATGACCAACAGACCAAGGGAGGTGATGCTCCCCCTCTATGCATCACTAGTCAGGTCACATTTGGAGTACTGTGTCCAGTTTTAGGTGCCACACTTCAAGAGGGACATGGAGGATCTGGAAAGCATTCAAGAGGGCCACCCACATGATTAGTGGTCTCTGTGAAAGACCCTACGAGGAGAGGTTGAGAGATCTGGATCTCTTCAGCCTATAGAAAAGACAGCTGAGGGGTGACCTTGTGGCCACCTATAAATTTATCAGGGGAGGACAGCAGGGAATTGGGGATGTGCTGTTTACCAGAGCACCTCAGGAAGTAACTAGGAATAATGGGTGCAAACTAGTGGAGAGTAGATTTAGGTTAGACATTAGGAAGACATTTTTTACAATAAGGGTGGTCAGAGTCTGGAATGGGCTTCCAAGAGCTGGTCGTGTTGTCACCTAACTTGGAGGTCTTCAAGAGGAGGCTTGACAATCACCTGGCTGGGGTCATCTGACCTCGGTCCTCTATCCTGCCAGGGGCAGGGGGTCGGACATGATGATCCATTGGGTCCCTTCCGACTCTATAATCTATGAACCTATGAATTTCTATCAGGTTCGTAAATCTCATTACTGCACCTCAGCTCGCTTTGAGTTTTTCCATACACACGGACATATATCTATAGGGTTCATAAACCTCATTACTGCATCTCAGCTTGTTTTGAGTTTATCTACACACACAGACATATTTCTATCGGGTTCATAAATCTCATGACTGCATTTCAGCTCGTTTTGAGTTTTTCTACACACACGGACATATTTCTACAGGGTTCGTAAATCTCATTACTGCATCTCAGATCGCTTTGAGTTTATCTACACACACAGACACATTTCTATGAGATTTGTAAATCCCATCACTGCACCACACCTACAGTTTTCAGTTTATATAGGAACGCAAATACATTTATATATTTCTTGAAAGGAAGACATGAAACACATCATGCAGCATGGTGGAAAGGCAGGTAGCCACACTGGCCAGCCTTCAGGGAGGGGTGGAAGAGGGGGTAGAGGGAGAGCTGTAAGTTCCCTCCCACCAAACTGAGATGCAGCCCCTTTCCTCCAGCTAAAAGGGATGAGGCTGCTACAAGCAGCAAGGAGAGGGTAGCATTGCCACAGCCACTGCCTGTGCCCGAGACTGCATCCCATCCACATGCAGCAGCCATAACACCCCCATGAAGAAAACCACAACCAGCAGCACCAGCACAGCAGCTTACTCCATCCTTTTGTTACTTCCCATGCTGAGCCTTCCAGTGCCAGAAGAAGAGCTGGCACTGGATCTCAATCTTAGTGCCCTAGCAAGGGAAATTCTGGGGAAGGAAGGGGAATCAGCTAAGTTTGTACTCGACACCCCTCAAGTTTCCCTTCGAGCCAGGTCTCCTTCCCCAGAAGGCACTTCAGAGGAGGTTTCTGTAGAGGTGGAGGCAAGTGGCTCAGCTGAATCTGCTCCTCCTCTTGCTGTGCCTCTGCCTGCTGAGGAGGGGGAAAGTGCAGCTGTATCCACATATACACCCAGACTCCAGAAGCGAGTGGGATGTGGTCTGGAATCATTCTGAGCTGGTAGATGATCCCACATACGCTATCTGCTTGCACTGCTGAGCCAAAACCAGCTTGGGCAAGGGAACAAACCATATGACCACCACGGGGATGCTGATGTATCTGCAGGCACCACCCCCTTGCTCTTTCCTCAGCCTGGCACCAACAGGAGCATGCCCAAAGGGAAGTCCTCCGCTCTCTCCAAAGCAGAGGCAGGCCACACTGGAACAGTCGTGGAAAGGTGGACAGAAAGTGGGGCGTGTTGCAAGGCTGAGCGAGCTCATCCAGAGCATTGGGGAGATGCTTGCTGTCGATGGCCAGCCCTTCTCCTTCGTTGAGTGGCCAGGGTTCAGGTGGCTCATGGCACTTGCAGTCCCATCATACCAAGTGCCTGCACATACCACCTTCAGTAGGAAGGTGGTGCCATCCCTGTATGAAGCATGAGCGGAGTACTTGAGGGACTAACTGCGCAAGGCAGGTCTGCTGGTGGCCTTACACTTCATCTCAGACATCTGGAGCAGTCGGGGTGGAGATCATGCCTATCTCTCCCTCACAGGGCACTGGTGTGACCAGTCAGGCCGTCAGTGGGTTCTCCTTCAAGCCGAGGTGCTGGATGAGTCCCACACAGCAGCAGAGATCATGGGAGGCCATGAACTGCGTGGTTCACTGGGCAGGGTGAGCTCACCCACGGCTTCATGGTTACCGACAATGGGGCCAATATGGTGAAGGTGGTCCGTGATGCCAACTTTGTTGGCATCCACTATGTGGCACACAAGTTGCACCTTGTTGTCAGGGACACCTTGGAGGGGGACAGGGCTGCTGGTGATGGTGCCAGCACCACCAGCAAGCTCATTTCCAAATGCAGGAAGGTGGAAGGTTACTTCCACCAGAGCATCAAGGGGGGCAAGATGCGGTGGGACAAACAAACAGAGCTGAACATCCCACAGCACAAAATCATGCAGGCTGTAGAGACTCAGTGGAACTCCACATACCTGATGCTTGAGAGGCTGGTGGAGCAACAGCAGGCCATCCATGAGATGGCCCTGCTCAGGGAGATCAGGATCAGCGGCCCCCTGAACAATGCTGAGTGGGATACCATCTCCCAGATCTTGGTGGTCCTCAAGCCCTTCCTCAAGGCCACCAAGAGCCTCAGTGCTGCTGATGCCCTCCTTAGCCAGGTGATCCCCATAGTGAGGGAACTTCAGAGCCAAATGGAGAGCTTCTAGGGGATCAGTGTTCCTGGCTGGGGCAGACCGCTGTCACCAGATATGCAGGCACAGGTGAGGTGGCTGAAGGAGGGCATCAGGAAATGGCTTGATCCCTTGAGGTCCAGTACAGTCCATGTGCTAGTCACCATGTGTGACCCAAGGGTGAAGGGCACCGTATGTGGTAGCCAAACACTGAATCAGTGGACAGAGGTGCTGGTAAAGGAAGTCAGGGAGGCAGAATGGCAGAGGCAGGGGGATGTGGAACAGGCAGATCCACTGTCTCATTCTAGCACCCCATCCATAGTTTC
>NW_005842554.1:816083-818132 GCF_000455745.1 Alligator sinensis
CCATGTGTGACCCAAGGGTGAAGGGCACCGTATGTGGTAGCCAAACACTGAATCAGTGGACAGAGGTGCTGGTAAAGGAAGTCAGGGAGGCAGAATGGCAGAGGCAGGGGGACATGGAACAGGGGGATCCACTGTCTCATGCTAGCACGCCATCCACAAGCCAGTCTTGTCCTCCACCATATGTGCTGCCAATATGGGCTAAGGGCATGGCTTTTATGGTGGGGTCCAGAGCTACCAGACCCCAGCATCAGGCAGGTAGGTCTCACGCCTTGGTGGCTGCCTATCTTGCCGAGGATGTGGGGACACTGCTATGTGACCCCTTGGCCTACTGGGCAGGCCGCAGCCTGGTGTGGTCAGATCTGGCCAAAGTTGCCGGCAACACCTGTCCTGTCCACTGACCAGTGTTCCAAGCGAGAGGGTGTCCAGCATTACTGGGGATGTAGTGACACCCCACCGCACCTGCTTGGATGCTGGTTTCATGGAGCAGCTGGTGTTCCTGAAGGTGAACCTCCTGCTGCTGGGGTTCCCTAAGCCCCAGGTGCAGATGGACTGAGTACCACCCTCCTCACTCTGTCCACACCTATTTCCTTTTTTCATTTTTTAAAAAACCAGGTAATGCCCCACTCTCAGCTTGAGGGGGCACTAACTGCATCACCAGCCAACAGGGGAAGAGCATGTTCCTGCTGAGCTCATTCCTCTGCCAGGATGAACTTGGAAGTATGGGAGGAGGCCCCAGGTCCTGGACATGACCACTAAAACTGCACCTTGCCAGGGTAGGGAGGCCTGGTGTGACTGCTGGTGGCATGGCAGCCCCATAAATGTCAGGACCAATGATCCTCTGGTAATGATCCTCAGGTGAAAGGTGGGTAGGAGGTGCCATCACCTCCAGCTAACACACGCGCACACACAGTCCTGGCTGGGGAAAACCCAGACCTGTCACATCTTTGACAGGCCTGACACTTGCTGGTTGCTGTGCAGTTGTGAGGCTCCTGGTGTTTGACTTAGCTTCCCAGAATGCTAGCTTTTGGGTTGAAAAACCGTTTGTGAGGCTGAGGAAGCACCTGCAGTTGGTGTGTCTTCTGGTCCTGAATGGAAGGAATAGTAAAGAAGCCAGAGGCTGGCCTGGCATGCAATGCAGGCAAGAAAGCCAGTCAGTGAAAATGGAAATGGAGGCATCAGGGGGTGAGGGACAAGCTGGGGTGGGGAGTAGGGGGCAAAAGGGGATGTAGCAGCAAAGGTAAAAGTGCAGAAGGGGCTAAGCTGCCCCTTTCCCACAGGGAGGAAGCCAGTGCGTTGGAAGATGCAGTCCATGAAAGGACAAATCCCACTTGCTGGGATGGTAAGTGACAGCCCAGTTTGGTTGGGTAAAAGAGGTTGGACAACAGGATGGGTGGTGGATGATGAGCTGGAGTGAAGCAAACAAAGCAAGTGAAGCAACCAACACATGACCCCCACCTGCACATAGATCTGTGGCAATCACTTTGTCTGTCCCCATTGCCACTTATCCATCACTGCAGGACTTTGTAGAGGTTATGGGTATTGGTGATTGGTTGTTGTGGTAGCTGTTGGATTCAGTAGGAGAAGACTGCATGTGACTTATTTTACGTGCGGAGGCTATTGCACATAGGCAACTGCATGGATCTTGGTGAAGCCTGTGTCCAGTGGCACAGAAATCCAAGACAACTGGGGTTACTCTTCCACTGCAGCCTTCATCTGCCTTTGCAGCCATTGAGAAGTACATCTCCTTCATCTGCCTGCTCCACCATTGAGGTCTTTATGTTATGTTGTGTTGAACTGCTCTTTGTCTGATACTTCATCTTTGACCTTACTGCATTGGGTGACCCTACCAAGAGTGCAAGACTCCTAATAGTGTTGCTCTTAGGGTCATCAGTACATGCAAGCCTCTCCAACCCATCATGGAGAGGATCTGATCCCACATCAGAGGCAACACCTGTTCATTGCTGCATGAGGCAGTCCAGTGGTCTTTGCTTGCCTCTTAGTGCCACAGATGGTGGTCCCTAATGACCTTGACTTGTGGAGAAAGCAGGT
>NW_005842554.1:818142-827438 GCF_000455745.1 Alligator sinensis
TTTGACTTTTCTCTGTAATGTCAGGGAATTGCAAAGGTGTACCTCACTACCCACTATGACCAGTTTGCACAGTTTGATGAGAATGTGATAAGAAGCACTATTGATCTGTGTCTAGCCTGTCAGCCAATAACTTGCAAAGGCTACAGCCAGCCAGCTGCTGCATGACTCAAAACTCATGGTCTGAGAATGCAAATGGAACAAGCATCTCTCTCCCTTGCTCCATCCTGCCTCGGGGGATTGGCCACCCAACAATCACATGAGATGCATATAGTGTGCTGAAGGATGGCAATGGCTGAAAACCTTTGAGGAATGGGTAGTCTGTTGTTGCATGCAAGTCATGTTAATCATCTCCCCCTACCCACCCTGCATGGACACAGGGACCCCCAGTCAACCCCATGACTAAGAAACAACCCTCGATGGCATGAAGTGAGTTTGCTAGGGTGGGGGACCAGAGGGAGTTTAGGCTGACTTTTGGCACCCACATCAGCATTTGTCATAACCTGCAACAGTAAAACCAAAGCTGCGACTGTTTAGAGGGGAACCTGAACTGCTAGTGGTCTGCACTGACTGACCAAGCAGCGGTCTGATGATTTAACAGCTGCTAGCTTTTTCCTTTCCTTGTTGGCTAGCTTGCAATGCATTGCCTGTAATTAAGTGTCTTTATCTATCTCTAATGAGTGGTTGGCATGGGAGTGAATTCCATTGCTGCTACTTTCTCAGGGCTGCTGGTAGAATGGAAAGCTGGAGCTGGGGGGCAGTGGGGTGTTAAGTGGATTGTCCTAACACAGTGCTTCCCAACCTTTTCCTCAGCCTGACACCATTTATGACCTCATTTCCTCAGCATGGCCCCTCACTCCCAACCCACAGCCTCCCAGCACCCCCAGGTGCCCCTCACTCCCTACCCCCAGCCCTGCTGGTGCCCTTCACTCACGACCCACAGCCCCTGCCCCCCTCCCCCACAGCAGTGCCTGAGCCTTGGCTGCTGCCTGTGGAAGGCAGTGGCTGCTGTGTCTGGAGTAGAATGCAGACCCCTTTCCCCCCTCCCCCACCATGGGTGACATGGTGAGAGCAGAGCCCATGAGGTGGGGAAGATGTGGATTGCCCATTGTGGGCTCAGGACTCCCCTTCATGCTGCCCTCCACCCAGGGAGCTCCATAGACCAGCAGGTGGGACCCAGTGCTGAAGGTTGGGGAGACTCAGTGCCAATGCCATAAGCCTCACAGTGGCTGTGCCTCCGTGGCAAGGCACTCCCTGCCTTCCTGGAAGCAGCGGCAGCAGTGGCATGTAGTTGTGCCCCCGCCCTCCAGGTGGAGAGAGGGTGCTTCACCATGGTGGCATGGCTGGCGTGGGGCTCCTGGTGGCAGCACCAAGCCTCCCTGCTCTGCTCTGCTCTGCCATGGAGGATGGGGGGTGGAAGGCACATGTGAAGAAATCCCCTCCCCCTCTCTCTGCCCCTCAGCTGGGTCAACCCAAGTGACCCCTCTCTCTCCTGGTTTTCTTCTTGGTTCAGGCTGGTCAATCAGGTGACCTGGCCAGATACATTCCTAGGGGGAGGGGAGGAGTGCTCTCTTCCTTTCGGCGGGCATTGTGAAAGCAGCAAGCAAAGGCTTCAGGCTTCTGCCCAGAGATTTACTTTAAATAAAAACCTGGAAACTAGCCTGGAGTTAGGAATTATGTCTAGGCCAGTCACATCTTAAAAGGATTATTGTGTCCTATTTCTGTAAAGACTCACGTGGTTATGTTTCCTCAAAGTGTATTCTGACTTCCTCATTCTACCCTCCCCCTATCCCTGATCAATAAAGGTGTCCACGTACAGCTTCCCTTGTTGTGTTACTGTGGAGGGAGAAGACAGAGGATTTCTGCTCCTTTGCTTGGCCAGTTAAGGTTGTCTTTTTATTTTCCTTCAGTCCTACCTGATGCTATCTTGGGATCCTTTGGGCTGAAAGAAGCATCCAGAAATATTACTGTTGGCAAAGAACTCCCAAGGTTCACAGGGTCTGTGTTCAGAGTCCTACCAGAGACCAGTGCCCGGGTGGTGACAGCGTTACCCCAGGATGTTCTCCAGGAAGCAGGACAACCGGCTGTAGGCTCCCCAAGGAAGACTTCCAAAACGTGGTTTTGGATTTGGCACAATGAGGTGGGCAGCTCTGCATAGTAGCACCCTCTACTGTGCATGCCATATGTACTGTTAGCACTGGAATCCCTCAGACAGCTGTCTGGAAGGAATAACCTGGCGGGGAGGAAGCATAGTCACTAAAAACATTTAAGCAAATGAGTCTTTGATTTGGCATCAGATCAACAGGATAGAACTTAGCTAGAATGGCCGATAAGTATGCCAGAATGTCCATAGAGGAGGAGCCTCCCTGCCCCTGGGGCAGTAACAGAAAGGACCTGATTAGGTCCTTATGGATGAATGATGAAGCTCAGAGACCCTCCAGGTTCCAGGTGGGAGCAGAGCTGAAGGAGCTCTTTTCCTTGGGGTTCAGAGAAAGAGCCCCGAGGCACTGGAACTACTTGAGGAGTAGAACTGCCTCCAGGCACTAGAGCTAGAAGCCCAGATGGCACAGTGCAAGCCGGAGCTGGAGGCAAAGCTATGCCTCCAAGAGTTGGAAGCCCAAAATGCACAGCACAAGCATGAGGCTGAGCAAACAGCAGGTGCAGAGCAAGCACAAGCTCAAGATACTCCACTTGAAGCAAGGGGTAGAAGCCCAGGAGGCTCAGCACCAAGCGGGGCCAGCTGCACCCCCCAGAGTGACCCCCAAGGACTTTACCCAGTTCAAAGATGGAGAGGATCCAGAGGTGTTCCTGAGTAATTTTGAAAATGAAGCACACCGATGGAAATTGGGAAAAGAGGAGTTCATGAAATACATTGCTAGACTGGTAACAGGCAACATGGCTCTTATTATCCTGATCAGCCTGCCCACTGGGTTGGTGAATATCTATGATGCTGTTGCCCTGTGGGGTCAGGCCAATTCTCAGGATCTCAATATTGCGCTGTTAGACAGGAGGGTGTGACATAATTGCACATATACAAACACACAAATCAATTAGGTGCATACACACACACTACCAACTTAGGCACATACACATCCAAACCAGCCTAGGCACATGCATACCTATCACCAATTCAAGCACATACACTATACACCCCAAAAGTTAAACAAAAATCAATTGTCCAGACCCGCACACTCAGTACACAAAACACAAAACATATAAGAAGACAACACAAACAGACAAGACAATTTTTTTGTAATTTTTGCCATGGCTTAGATGAGGAAGATGCTGCTGATGGTAATGAGGCCTCATGGTTTATCAGTCATCTTTGATTACACTGTGGTTTCTGGAAAAGAAAACAAACACACACAAACCTGCCAAGGAAAACTCCTTGCAGTGGCTGATTATTCATATTTACAAATGTACAATGCTGATGTGCAGTGGCAGTGCACACATCATTTTCCATTCTTGGGGTGCTTTTCTTTAACAGTGAAAAACTGGAGCAGTTATTTACAGGAGGGTGGCCATCCTAAGTTGAGGACTTTTCTGGCCTTTTCCTGCCTCAGCATCAGGGTGGGCACTGACCAGGCCATCCAATGTGTATTTTCCAACGGTGTATTTTCCATTCCTTCCTACTAGCCAAGAAGGGTGGCCGGCAGAATAGAGAACACTATTTACCCTATTCCTTGAGGTTCAGGTGATTTGTTTAACAAGGGGGCTCCCAAAATGAATTGCTCAGTGGAACCCTCCTGTTGCTGTAAATGTGAGATTGAGGGATGCCAATACCCTTGTTACAATTAAGCCAAGTTGTCATTTTAAAGATGAGTTTTTCCTTCAGAGGGACAATTTCTCCCTCAGAATTTTTGCTTAGAAAGCTTTTTCCATGTTCTTTTTGCTGGGCATTGTGAAATCTTTAGGATACTTGGGGTAAAACAACACTGTTGTTCCTTGAATATACATTTAAAATTATACCAGCACTTTTATACCAGGGAGATAGGAAACAAAACAAACAAAAATAAAACCTCCATTAGCCAAATTTAATACTGAAAACCATTTTAGCCCTCCTGCTAAAGCTGCTATGATTGCAGAGTACTTTGCCTTTCAGACCAAATTTCAAATCGGAGTTGCGCACACTAAGCATTTGTACTATCATTTTCTAACTTAACAAACTACTTACTATGAGCTATAATCCTATTTCAGTTTCCAGTGAATATTTACACTGCATTGGTGGGGGAGGGCTTGGTCCTTCAATTAAGATACATGCCTGTATCTTGCCACATTTTAACCTTTTTCTCTGTCCAAACTTTAGGAAATGCCTTCATTCAATTTTCTGGGTTAACCCTATCATTCACTCAATCACAGCAAAACCTTAACAGCTGCTAACACCTTTCTTTCTAAGCTACCTATATTATACCCACAATATTTCTGAATACATCTCACCCCATTACCATTAAAAGTATACTTTTACACTTAAAGCAGTCTCTACCTTGCAACACAGGCATACAGAAAACACACAACACTGCTTTATTCTCTGTTTTACATAAACACCTCAACAATCTCTGCAATGCAGCCCACTTCTTAGGCTTTACTTCTGTTACAAACATTTCACAGTTTCTAGCACAGAACTTAGTCTTATCTGCTACTGACTTCTTATTGGACCAGTGCTGTAAGGTTGCAAGGTTATAAGGAAACAAACCTTGAATGAGTGAACCATGCATCTTTGCTAGTGAAATTTTCATTTAACTCCCTCAAATAGGACTGTAACAATACAGGCACCAGCTGTGGGAGGCAGTTTCAATCATAATGGTTTTCAACCTGACTTTGCAAAAGTGCAAGCCAGATCAAAAGCCTCAAGACAAAACAATCTTACAAGCATTTCTGCTGGAGAGGACCTGCCTCCTCTTTTTTCACCCACTTAGCCCTATGATCACTTATGCCTAGTATGGGGGTCTTCTTCCTAAATATACTGGCTCCTGGACATCTGTGTCCTACAACAACCACCACCACCACAACAACAACAACAACAACAACCACAATGATAACAACAAAGGAAGTGCTTTGGGTGCTCAAGCCCCTGTCCTGCAGGAGTTCCCCTTAGCAATACTGACCCTTCACCGGGTATGCCCACCCCTCATTGGGGTGAGTTCTGTAATCACAATAACAGTAACAGTGTAGGCGTCCCTACAGTAACAGCAATACTTCAAATACAACACAAACACACACAGAGAATACACAAGCACACTAGCTCACCCAACCCACACTTCTCACTCACACTCACTCCCGCTAACACCTGCAATATGCCAGTGTTCTCCACCATAAAATGTTGCCCTGTGGGGTCAGGTCAACTCTCAGGACCTCAATATTGTGCTGTTAGACAGGAGGGTGTGACATAATTGCACATATACAAACACACAAATCAATTAGGAGCACATACACACACACTACCAAATCAGGCACATACACATCCAAACCAGCCTAGGCACATGCATACCTATCACCAATTCAAGCACATACACTATACACCCCAAAAGTTAGACAAAAATCAATTGTCCATACCCGCACACTCAGTACACATACACAGATTACTAATTCATATATCATGCACACAATGACATATATATATATACACACACTTACCAGTTCACACACATACAACCCACCTACACATACACACAGGTAAGTTCCTAACTTGGATGGTACGGTATGTATGTGTGCTTGGGGTACCTGGGATACTTGGGGGAAGGTTAAGGTGAGAGAGAGTTAAAGTGTAGGGAGTGAAAGTTGCCAGAACTGGGATTAGAACCGGTGGACTAGAGAGAAGCTGGCTGAGGAACTGAGGGTTGGGGTTATTTAAGGTCAAGTGGCTCCAGGGTTACTCAAGGTCACTGGTGCAAGGGGAAAATCCCGGTGGCAAGGAGGAAACAGCCAGAAAAGAGAGAGAGGCAGAAACCTGGGAGCTTGGGGCTGGAAACCGAGGCAGAGAGGTAAGAGATTGGGGCTAGAAACTACCGCAGACAGTAGAGGGAGTGGGCAGATAAGTGGTGGCAAGGAAGAAACAGTCAGGAAACAGACAAAAACCCACATCGGGGTTTCAAAATAACAGGTTTATTAAATAGACAACACACTATACAGCCCCTGAAGTTATTGGTTCCCACACACACACAAGCATTCACAATGGCAGCAGGAGAAAGAGACTCAGTGGAAGGGTTGGAGTCCAGGTAAGGAAGAGAAACAGAGTCCAAGTCCTTGGTTGAAGGGAGGGTGGGGGTGATAGCTACCTCTCCAGGCTGGAAAGGGGTACTTGTCCAGCAGATGTTGTCCAGTGCGGGGTCACCGGCAGGGCCTCTGGGTGGATAGGTGGTGTGGCATGGTGCTGGTCCAGATGGAGAGGATGCCCCAAGGAGTCAGTCTTCACTACCCCTTTTTATGGGGCAGACTACCTCTGATCTCCTATGGGGAGGGCCTGCCCAGGCAATGTCAGTCCTGATCCAGAGGGTTCCAGGTGTTCTTACTGAGCATGTGCAGCCTCAGCACAATGGTGGGTTGTCTTATCTTTTGTTTCTTGAATGCTGAGGGTGGTTCCAATGGCTGGGTCATTGGTCCAGGTATTGGTGTTGATGGTTCAGTCATTCAGAGGGAGCTATTTTCAGTCCTACTGCCATTGTCTCTCAAGCACCCTCATTCATCCCCATTCATTCAGGAACCAAGTTACATAGGAGGGGTAAGTGTGAGTCATAGGTTACACAACGGGGCATGAAGAACAAGATGGAGACTTTAAAAAAAATGGAAACTTGACATGACTTATGCTAACTTACATATGTAGGCCTAAATGATATAGCACCAGCAAAACAATAATATAGAACAGTAAAATCAATATAAACATAATAATTATACAATATAAAGAAGGAGAAAAAACAAAACAAATACAACTTGTTACCAAAATAAAATGCTGAAGCTTATCCTATGTCTTAGCTCACTTATACTTATCTATAGGGAATAGAGAGGGAGAAACAAAGTCAGAAATGGTTGGGGAAGGGGAGGGAATGCATAAAAAAAAAAAAGAAAAGAAAAAGAAAAACTGGGGGTTTTGCTACAATGCCTATAAAGAGGCTGTGCATAAGAGGTATAGGTTGAATCCAGATCATTTCAGGAAGAAGTTCTGCGGAGCTGCCCCACAGCTGGGAAAGTCTATGGCTGAGTTCGTGGCCAAGTTGTGGGAGTCATTCCTTAAATAGGTAGAGGGAGCCCAAGCTGACAGAAGAGATAAGGTGCTGGACCTTATGGTGCAAGATCAATTCTATTTCAGGTGCTCTCAGGAGATTAAACACCTAGTCAGGGATAGGGGGCCCAAATCAGCCAGTGAAGCTGCCGACATTGCTAATTAGCTGTTGAAAAATTGAGAGGGGCTGGATGGAAGGCCTTCCCACTTTGGGAAGGACCAGAAAGGGTTCCAAAAAGAGGAGAAGGGAGAACCAGTCCCAAAATGGGAATTTGCCCCCACCTGTGGAGTGCAGGGCGGCCCTGGATTCAGCAATCCACCCAGATTAGACAGCAAGCGTTGCTTCAACTGCAGGGAGTCTGGTCGCTTCAGGACCACCTGCCCAAAACTGAGCAACCTCAGTAAGCCTATCAACCGAGCAACAGCTATGAGCAAAGAGAAGAGAATCCCCCTAACTGGGGCAGCCAGCTGACCACTGAGGGAACTGATGTTCCCCAGGGATAAGCTAAGAGATGGCCCTAGAGTGGGCCTGGTCAGTCAGTGGCAGAGGAAGTCAAGGCTCACAGGGAGGAGTTAAAGGAGAGCCCTGTGAAGGAAGGGGTACCCCTTGGGGAACCACTGGAGCTCCCTGCTGATTGCATAGCTGGGCAGGAGGAGTTTTAGCAGGAGGTTCTAGCGGATTCCAGCTTGGAAGAACTCTGACAGATGGCCCAGGAGCAAGAAAGAGTTAACCCCAGATAAGAGAGGACAGGTAGTCTGGGATAAGGGACTCCTTTATCCGCTATGGGTACCTAGGAACCATGCTGTATCCTGGGAGCCCTATTGCCAGCTCGTGGTGCCACATAAATTCAGGCAACAGCTGCTCACCATGGCTCTCAGTCTATCCTCTGCTGGTCACCTAGGCATGGGCCAGACTCACCAGCAGCTGCTGGCAAACGTTTATTGGCCCAGATTAGCCCAGAATGTGACGGATTATTGGAGATCATATCAAACATGCCAGCGGATGGGCAAGAGTGGGGATAAGAGAAAAGCTCCCCTGCAGCCCCTCTCTATCATTGATCAGGTCTTCCAAAGAGTGGGATAGACATTGTGGGCCCTCTGAGGCATAAAACTCAGAGAGGGAAGCAAGGTATCTTAAGCCTTGTGTATTTTGCAATGTGGTACCCAGAGGCAATTGCCCTAGCCCAGGGGCTGGCAAAATATGGCGTGTGGGCCATATCTGCCCCACCAACCCATTCTATCCAGCCCGTGGGACCTCTACAAATTTTAGAAGATAAATCTTTATCTGCCCCTGGTTTCCTGTCAAAAATGACAGGCGGCCAGCGACAGCAGGACCCAGCAGGAGCCTGTGCCTGAGCAGCAAGGCCAGCCCAGCTCCATCCCACCTCCAGCATCCTGCCCCCCCGCCCAGCCCTCAACTGGAAGCGTCTGTGGCTTTTGGCCTTTTGACTCTGGAGTGGTTCTCCCTCTCCCTCTGTCCAAGTGGTAAGATAGGATGGAGGGCGGGGAACCGCTGCAAACAGCCCAGTAGCAAGGAGCCCCATGGTGCTTCCTGGGATAGGCTGAAGCCAGAGCAGGAAGCAGCAGGTGGGAGGGCAGAGGGAAGCAGCTGCAGTAGGGGGGACATGGGGAGTGGCAGAGGCTGCAGGGAGTGGTGCGGGAAGTGTCGCGGGCTGCAGGGAGTGGGGAGTGGCGCTGGGAGTGGCACGGTGGGGGCCATGGTGAGCAGCACAGCAAGTGGCAGGGTAGGTAGGGAGTGGCATGGAAAGTGACAAGGGCTGTGGGGAGTGGAGTGGGAAGCAGCAGGAGCCACAGGGAGCAGTGCAGAGAGTGGCAGGGACCTCAGCAAATGGTACAAAGTGATGCGGGCAGCAGGGAGTGGCATGGTGAGCAGTGGGGGCCACAGGGAGCAGGGAGTGGCATGGGCTGCGGAGAGTGGTGTGGGAAGTGGTAGGGGCCATGAGGAGTGGTACAGGAAGTGGCGGGGTCTGGAGGGAGCAGCATGGTGAGTGGCGCAGGATGCGGGGAGTGGTGGGGGCTGTGGAGAGTGCTGTGGGAAACGGTGGGGGCCCTGGGGAGTGGC
>NW_005842554.1:827523-834021 GCF_000455745.1 Alligator sinensis
TGGGGGGAGGAGCCCGTGCAGGTGCCCTGGGACCAGCAGGGACTCAGGGTGGGGCAGCAGGAGCGCAGAGACTGAATGTGGGTCTGCCTGGCTGCATCGTGTGAGGCTCACGTGCAGTCTGCTAGAGCTGCATGCGTTGGAGCCAGCACCCCAGCCCCGTCTCTTTCTCTCTCTCACCCCACCCACCGTAACCCCACACCCTCCCGCAGGCCCCACCCCAACCATATACCCCATATCCCTCCACCATACCCACACCCCACCACACACACACACACACACACTCTTCCCAACTGCACCCCACCACATACACCCCCTTACTACCCACACACAACATACAGTAAGACTGTATTTTGAGCTATTATGCAGTCACCTCTAGATGCACTTCATAAACACATAAATCAGTACAAAAATATTTTAAAATAAAATTAAAATAAGTTATAGTAGATTTTTATTTTTTTTGTATATAATTTAGGAATTTTCTGGTTTCAAGATTGCAGCACCCTTCCTCCCAAAAGGAGTACTTCCGGGGCAAGGGGAGGGACTTAAAGTAGCAAAGGTCAAGGGTTGGGGGCAGGACTTCCACTTCCAATATGGCAACCGGGGGGAGAACTGTCAAGGGGTGGGGCTACCCATGAGGCCCTCAACAGCTTCCCAAAACTCATTAAGTGGCCCTCCACCTGAAATAATTGCCCACCCCTGCCCTAGCCTCCATAGAGGCCCCCGTGGTCACTGATGCCCTAATGAAGAACTTTTTCCAGTTGGGTTTCCCCTCCAAGATCTTGACTTACAGGGGTGGGAACTTCCTAGCAGAGATGATGGAGCATCTGTGGAAGTGTTGTTGAACACCTCAGGACTACAGCCTATCACCCACAGACCAATTGGTTAGTAGAGAGGTTCAATGGAACCTGGAAGAGTGTGCTGAGGGTTTATGTGGACTCTCACCCCAATGACTGGGATGAGCAGCTTCCACATCTGTTCTTTGTTTACAAGGAGGTACCCCAGGAGTTTTCCGGGTTGTCGTCCTTTGAGTTGATGTTTGGGAGGTGAGTCAGGAGCCCCCTTCATCTTATGAAAGAGAAGTGGGAAAGGAAGATCTCCTCCTCCAAAATATCTGTGGTAGAGTATGTGCTAGGCTTTCACCAGAAGCTGGCTGATATGATGAACATGGTGTGAGACTCCCTGGCCCAGGCCCAGGAGAAGCAGAGTGTTTGGTATGACAGAGGGGCTCGCTCGTGTACCTTTGTGCTGGGGGATAAGGTTATGGTTTTCCTGCCATTAAAGTCAGAAAAGCTTTGGGCAGTTTGGGAAGGTCTTCATATTATCCAGGACAAGTTGGATGATGTGATTTATGTTGTTGCCATGAATAAGTCAGGTAAAAAGCCTAGGGTGGTACATGTAAACTTGCTCAAACCTTACTATGACAGGAATGATGTCATACTTTAGATTTCTTCTGCTGATGAATTCCCTGAGGGACAAGAGGAGCCAGTCCTGTGTGCTGATTGGGAGGGGGAGGCAGGGGTAAAGGAGCTTCCCCTGCCTGATCATCTTCCCCCTCAGGACAGCGAGAAGCTGTAAAGCTCTCTGAGACTTTGAAACAGTGGTCTAGAACAAACTAGGTAGGGCAGACCTGGCAGTATACACTACAGACACTGGCAGCCACCGCTCCATCCATTCAATGCTCTACCCAGTCAACAGGAATGTGCTGGAGGAGATAAGATGTGAGCTCACTGACATGCTAGACCTAGGGGTAATATGGCCTTCAACAAGTCCCTGGTACTCATCTGAAAGCAGGATGGGTCCATCAGGTTCTGTGTGGACTATAGGCAGCTGAATGCGATCACCACCCCCAACACTTACCCTATGCCCAGGATGCACTCCCTGCTCAACACCCTGGGCCAAGCCAAATTAATTTCTACTCTGGATCTATCCAAAGGGTTCTGGCAGATGGCACTAGATCTGGATGTTATGGCCAAGTCTGCCTTCACCGTGCCTTTGGGACTGTTTGAGTTCACAGTCCTCACTTTCAGTATAAACACTTCTCCTGCCTCCTTTAAAAGACTTATTAATAACTTGCTACAAGGATCTGAGAAATTTGCTGTGGCCTACATCGATGACATTGCCATCTTCAGCCAGGACTTTGACTCACCCCTGATTCTTCTAACCACTGTACTGGAAAGGATTACAGAGGCTGGACTGACAGTGAAAGCAAAAAATGGCAGTTGGCATTGCCTGAAGTGGTGTATTTGGGACACCAGATGGGTGGGGATGCAATCACCCTGATGTGGGACAAGATCAAAGCCATTAGAGACTGGCCACCCCCACAGACTAAGAAACAGGTCAGAGTGTTCCTTGGCCTGATTGGGTACTATAGAAGGCTCTTCTCTTTCTTCAGGGCCATAGCCGCTCCCCTGCATGAGCTGACAAGACAGGCACACCTTGATTGGGTAAGCTGGATGCAGGAATGTCAACAGGCGGTTGACTCCTTGAACGCTGACCTGATCAGACAGCTGACATTGAGGGTACCTTCTGCGTGATCACTGATGCCTTGGACAACGAACTTGGAGCTGTGCTCCTGCAGAAGCATGAAGGGACATGACACCCAGTGGCTTACTTAAGCAGGAAGTTGATTCCCCACAAGTGGAACCTATTGTTGGTGCAGAAGGAGTGTTTGGCAATCATCTGGGCACTGAACAACCTGGGGCCCTATATGTGGGGACAGCAGTTCAGTATCCTAACAGACCATGCCCCATTTCAATGGCTGCAGAGAATGCAGAACACCAATGCCAAACTTCAGAGGTAGGCATGGCAGCTTCAGGAGTTCAACATGAAAGCGTTAACATAAAGGGATGTCAGAATTTGGTGGCAGACTCACTGTCCTAGAAAAGACTCTGGGTTACAGCCAGGAAACACAGGACCATCCCAAAGTGCTCTGGCACATGAAAACCCCAAATGTTCCTTGTGTTTTATGTGTATAGTCAAAATAGTTAATTCTATGGGTTATGTGGTTTTCTTTTGTAATGAAAAACCTTCCTAGACATTGGGACACCAGTGTCCATAACCCTGAAAAGTAATGGGCACAGGCTTTCGAAAAAAAAGTGGGGGTGGCGACGTGAAGAAATCCACTCCCCCTGTCTCTACCCCACAGCTAGGTCAACCCAAGCAACTTTTCTCTCTCCCGGTTTTCTTCTTGGTTCAGGCTGGTCAATCAGGAGACCTAGACAGATACATACTTAGGGGGAGGGGGGATTGCTCTCTTCCTTCCAGTGAGCATTTTGAAAGCAGCAAGCAAAGGCCCAAGGTGTCTGCCTGGAGATTTACTGTAAGTAAAAACCGGGAAACTAGCCTGGAGTTAGGAATTATGTCTAGGCCAGTCACATCTTAAAAGGATCATTGTGTCCAATTTTTGTAAAGACTCATGCGTTTGTTTCCTCAAAGTGTATTCTGACTTCCTTGTTCTACCCGCCACCCCCCCCCCATCAATAAAGGTGTCAAGTTACAGCTTGCCTTGTTGTGGTATTGTGGAGGGGGAGAGAGAGAGAGAAAGGGTTTGCACTCCTTTGCTTGGCCAGTTAAGGCTGTCTTTTTATTTTCCTTCAGTCCTACCTGATGCTATCTATCTTGGGATGCTTTGGGCTGAACAAAGCACCCAGAAATATTACTGTGGGCAAAGCAGCCCCAAGGTTCACAAGGTCTGTGTGCCCCAGGCTCCACAGAGCCCTACCAGAGACCAGTGCCCAGGTGGTGGCAGCATTACCAAGCCTGCAGGTGTTCTCCAGGAAGCGAGTCAGCTGGCTGTAGGGTCCCTGCTGGAGACTCCCAAAGCATGGTTTTAGACCTGGCAGGCTGGCACAGTGAAGGCGGATGGCTCTGCATAGTAGTGCCTCCTAGTGTGCATGCCACAGTATGTGCCTCCCATGCCCCCTTCCTCGGGAGTGCATTCACCGGCAGGGTGCCATCCTCCCCTGCCACACCTTGGATGAGTCGCCTATGGTTCTGTCCTGCTTCCCCAGCCAAGCCCTGCATTCTTGTCCTGGCACCGGGTCCCATACACCAGCTTGGCTGAGCAGCTAACCCCAGCCCTGCCCTACTCCCTTCCTCCCTCACCATGAGGGCCTCAATATGCCCTCTCCCCCATAGACGTACCTGGAGGGAGCTGTGGGAACTGCTCTCCATGCTTCCTGCACACAGCTGCTCCTGCTTGATCACCCTCTTCCCAATCCCTGCAGCCCCAAGCAGCCCCTGGCAAGGCTGGAATTCTGCCAGCTTGCAAGGGGAACCCACCATTTCCTACTTTTTTCTACTTTAAAGGAAAAGAATCTGCATTTTTCCACAACAAACAGAAAACACAGATCCCTGTATAATCATCTGACACTGTTGAGTGTCTTTGTGACCCCATTTTTAGGGCCATGCGAGTCTTCAGATTGTGCTCAGGCAAGCATCCAAAGCAGGTCGGAGCATCCGAAGTGGTTCGGATGCACTTCGGATAGCTTGACTTACAGTTAGAAGAGGGAGGGGGAGCAGGGGAGGGAGGGAGAGTGGGGGGGCGGGGAGCAGGAGGGAAGACTGACATCTGTAGGTGGCCAGTGAGAAGGATTTCTCCCTGGCTGCCTTTCCAATGGCAGCGTCTCTGGAGTGGGACTAGAAACAGCATAAAAGCCTCTGTTTGGAGGCGTGTTGTATCTGTTCCCAGCTTGTTCCCTGTCAGCAACTGTGTGATGGAGGAACACTCAGACTGAGACTGAGACATTGTGGCTTCCTGGTTCAGCACTAGTTGAACTTGCTTGCTCCTTTTTCTTGTTACAAAGGAGTGGGTAGCTTAACTTAGCTTAGCTTAGTTATTCTATTCAATTATTATTAGTATTACTATTCAATTTATTTCTTTGAATTTATATTTGCTCTTTCGTTTTTTTGGGAAACTTTGAAAAAAGAAAGGTGTGTTTTCCCTGCCAGTGTGATCTATCACTGTGCAGGTAGGCACAGACTGCTTGCACACACACACACACACACACACACACAGACATATAGATACACAGACAATATAGAGAAAAATCAGATATTCATAGCAGAAGAAAACAGACAGACAGCACACAATTTTTACATAACCCTTAACACTGAAGCAAACAATCAAAGAAGAGGCCAGTGCACGCACGTAACAGAGGGAATAAAACACACAATACAAAAGGATTCACACACACACACAGACCTTTTGCAGCACAGGAAAGATAAATATGAAGCGTGCTGGAAAGGCAGGTGCCAGGTCTTCCGGCAGGGGAGGGAGAAGAGGTAGGGGGAAAGCTAGAGCTGCAAGTCCCCCCGCCCAACACAGACGCATTGTATTCCCAAGCAGCCATTACATCAGTGCTGCCAGTGGAAGCAAGGAGGTGGGAGCAGTGTCTGCACCTGACGTCCCTGAACATGTACCACCTCTGCTCAGTCCAGAAGTGGACACCAGAAGCGGAATCACCATCTCCTCCACCCCAATTTCAGCTGTCAGCGTGAGCCTCCCACTGCCAGACGAGGAGCTGGAGCTGGAACCAGGGATGCTGAGCACGCTGGCTCAAGCAATTCTGAGGACTGAAGGGGAATCAGAGTTTGCGCTCCACACCCCTCAAGTTTCCCCTAGACCCAGGTCTCCTCCAGAAAGCAGCACCTCGGAGGAGGCTGAGGTTGTGGAGGCAAGTGGCTCAGCTGAGGCAGCTCTTCCTGCTGTTGAGCCTCAGTCTACTGAGAAGGGGGAAAAGGCAGGATCCTCACCATCAACCCAGAAGCGGGGGAGTAGTATAGCGTGGGATCATTTTGAGGTGGCAGATGATCCCAGGTTTGCCATCTGCCAGCACTGCCAAAGGCACATGAGCTGTGGCAAGGACATGAGACACTTCTCCACCATGGCAATGCTGCTGCATCTGAGAAGGCACCAACCCCTTGCCCTTCTTCCTGCTCAGCGTGGCACCAGTGCAAGTGTGCTGAAAGGGAAGTCCCCCACTCGCTCCAAATTCCCCTTTACCCCCAAAGCAGGGGCAGGCCACCCTGGATTAGTGGGGGAAAGGTGGACAGAAAGGGGGGCGTGTTCCCAAGGCAAGTGAGATCACCCAGAGCATTGGGGACATGCTTGCTCTGGATAACCAGTCCTTCTCCCTAGTTGCAGATGTGCAGGCGCTGGTGAGGCAGCTGAAGGAGAGCATCAGGAGACAGCTGGATCCTTTGCGGTCTAGTATGGTCCACATGATGGTGAGCATGTGCGACCCGAGGGTGAAGGGAAGCATGTATACTAGCAGCCCCCAAACCCTTGATCACTGGATGCAGGTGCTGGTGAACAAAGTCAGGGAGGCCAAGGTGCAGAGGTGAGGTGATGTGGAAGAGGGGGATCCACTTTCCCGTGCCAGCACTCCCAGCACCAGCACTGGTGCCAGCACCAGCCAGTTTCCTCCACACCAGCCACTGCCAATGTGGGCCATGGGCATGGCTTCCATGCTGGGGGCCAAATGCACCAGACCCCAG
>NW_005842554.1:834258-873100 GCF_000455745.1 Alligator sinensis
AAAAGGAGGGGGCCCCAGGTCCTGGGCATGACCACTAAAACTGCACCCTGCCAGGGTAGGGAGGCCTGGTGGGACTGCTGGCAGCACAGCAGCCCCGTAAATGCCAGGACAAATGATCCCCTGGGGAAAGGCGGGGTAGGAGGTGCCATAACCTCCAGCTAACGTACGCATGCACAAAGTCCTGGCTGGGGAACGCCCAGACCTATCACATCTTTGACAGGCCTGACACTTGCTGGTTGCTGTGCAGCTGTGAGGCTCCTGGTGAGCTCAGCTTAGCTGCCCGGGATGCCAGCTTTAGGGTTGAAAACCCCTTTGTCAGGCTGAGGAAGTACCTGCAGTTGGTACTGGATGGAAGGAATAGTAAAGAAGTTTGGGGCGGGGGGGCAGGCGGGAAAGGGGGATGTAGCAGTGCAGGTAAAATTGCAGAGATGCCTGGGGTGTCAGATGCCCAGCAGGTCGCAGCGTGCCAGAACTCCACTGTGTATATTGAGTCCATGAGTTTCTGTACCTACTACCTAGGAAGCTGATGAAGTGTAGTTCATAGGCCCAGCTCTGAAAAGTTGTTTGCATTGTAATTTGTTCCCTCTCAGGACCAGGCCTGAAAGACTGGAGGCAGAGTGTTTTTTGGTGAGGAATGTGCCCCCACAGGTAGTTGGGTTTTGTTGTCTTTGATAGATTCTGGTGTGCAGTTTATGGGGGTACTGGAGATAGTTGGCAGGTTTTGTGTTTTGAGCTGTAGGAAGTTGGCTTCAGTTCTGGTGATGAGGTTAGGTGCTTGTTTTAATGTACAAACTACTTTTCAGAACTGGGATGCAGTTCCCCTCAAACCCCTGCTCCTATCCTTTTTGAAGCTTGGCAGGCTTCATGCTCTCAGCAGAGGCTACCACCCCTGCAAGCTGCACCCAAATTGGAGATGAAATAAGAAAATTATAGATATTTAATTGATCCCCCATTATAGCCTATAGCTGGATCTCTGAAGCTTCGGAGCCGCTTTGGCCGGATCAGAGCTCCAGATCATATCACTGCCATCCGAAGCAGTCTGATCTGAAGCCGGATCGGATTGATGCTGATTTGCACAGACCTACCCATTTTTATTGTTGCAATCCCAAATGGGTTTTCAACCACAAGGTTGGGAGCCGCTACTCTAGGCTGAAAATAAGCAGTGTCAGGGACCAATTGAGAGCATAATCTGTGGTAGACTCACACTCCTTTCTATACATTGACAATTATTTTTCAAATGGAGACTGCATGGAGTTTGGAAGGTTTGCAGCAAAACTTCTAATTTAGACTCCCCTGACTCCAAGGCAGCAGTGAGTTTATAGGGCAGTGTTTCTTCCAGACACAAGTAGCGTGTGGAACACCAGTCTGCACATGTGTTGAGCCTTTGTGGCATGTCAATTTTGCCATCTCCTCTGAATATTTTCCGTCTTAATTATTTCTACTTTCTTGAGGCCCCACCCTTCATAAATTAGTGAAGAACTTTATTGATGGTAGTAGCCTCAGGCTTTTGAGAGAAAAAAATCCACAGTACAAAAAACTAAACAACTCCACTTTGCAATAAGAATGCATTTATATTCTGATGCAGATACATAAGTTACACATACTACCTTACTGTTTATTAGAACTGTACATGGAGTTTAAACAATTGATATAAACAAATACAGTAACCAACAAAGATAAAGTAACACATATGATAAAAGCCCCTGCCCCTAGATCATACACATATTAGGAAC
Organism: Alligator sinensis; assembly: GCF_000455745.1. Taxonomy (NCBI): domain Eukaryota; kingdom Metazoa; phylum Chordata; order Crocodylia; family Alligatoridae; genus Alligator; species Alligator sinensis. The sequence goes on from NW_005842554.1 coordinate 835,992, forward strand.
TGTGGAATTAGTTATCATATTAGTTGTGCAAGTTTTTTTTTTTTTCCAAAATGCATTTATAATCAAGTGTCAAGTGACACTGTATTTTAAATAAGCTCCTTGGATCTTGGGAATACAAACCTTGTAATAGGTGTCTTGCAACAAGAATTGTGTCCTATAATACATCTACTTTGCCAAAGCTGCAATACCAGAAAATCCCAATCAATTAGTATATATACTATTAAAGAACTTCAAGCTGAGATTTTCAGCAGTGCATAGCAATTTGGGGTACCCAATCTGAGATATCTTGCAAATACCTGGATTTTCAGAAGATGGATGCTGCTTTAAGAGCTCTCATCTTGGACACCTCAAAACTGAAGCACTCAACATCATTAGTCATTTTTGAAACCCATGCCTTTATGACCAATACCTTGGGCTCCTCCTTGCTTTAAGAATGCATTTCAATGCACCCTTAGGGTGCATCCAGACACGCACACATATGCATTTCAATGGGGACAAATAGCAACAACACATAGTTGTGCCACTGCTACTTGTCCCAGGGGAATGCCCCTGCACGTGTGCTCTAGCACATGGCAAATTGCCCCCGGTGGGGTAGGGGAGGATGAGGTTCCAATGGAAGCTCCACTCATGGAGCATTTTGTAGGGGCGTGGACAACATACTTTTTAGCTGCTTTTATAGAGGGGGAAGAACTGCTGGTCAGGAGGGCACATCAACTGTTACAATGTAACTGTTACCTTTGCCAGGTCCTACAGTGATATGTTTGCTAAATCACCCTAATTTAGATTGAAAGAAACAGGGCTAATGCTATAGCACAGTGGTCTCTGACCTTTATAAGTTGGAGACCACTTCTGGAATTTAAAAGGAATGGAAGGATCTACCATATGCCGCTGCCATGCCAAAGCAGAGGGAGAAAAAATTATTTGGGAGCATGCTTCCTCAGCAGGTAAGTCTGTGGGGGAAGGGGTGGGGGGAGGGGGAAGATCAAGACCCCAGCCCTAGCCCTATGCCCTCCCTCACCTCTGGGGCCTCGATCTGTTCCCCTCCCCCCGCCAAATGGTGGTGAGCAGGGAGCACGGTTGGAACAGGGTCAGGCCCTGCACAGCCTGGGTTGGGTGGGATGGGATGCAGCCACGAGTGGCTCATCTGGGGGGCACGGGTAGAGCGGGGGACACACATCCCAGAAGGGCACGGGGTGGGTGTGCCCCCAGAACTGAGCAGGGCAGGGCAGGGTACAGCTGCCAGCTGAGGTCAGGCTGTTCCCAGCAGAGGTTGGGGCTGTGCAGTGGTGGCAGCAGCACTAGAAGTGAGGCTACAGGGGGCTGCAGCCACCTGAAAATTTTCTATAGTGCCCTCAACTCCCGTCCCAGTGCCGCCACTGCCCAGTCTGAGTGCAGGCCCCAGCCTCTGCTGGGAACAGCACTGCCTCCCTGTCTCAGCCAGCAGCAGCAACCTGCCCTCTCCCATGCAGATCCAGGGAACACGGCCCTCATGTCCTCAGGGGAGGGAGGGTGGAAGCAGTGTTGGGCTGTTCCTGCTGGAGGCCGTGGTCGGGCTGGGTGGTGGAGGTGCTGAAAGGGGAGTTGGGGGCACTACAGTAAATTTTGGGGTGGTTGCAGGCCCCCACAGCCCCACTCCCAGTGCCACCGCCACCACATGGCCCCAGCCTCTGTCGGGAACAACCCAGCCCCAGCCCACAGCTGCAGCCCACCCCGCCCTACCCCATGCAATTCTGGGGACATGTGCCCCCCCGGTGCCCTCCCACCCTGCGGCCCCTGGATGTGCTGTTTGCAGCTTCACCCCGCCCCATCCCAGCTGTGCATAGCCTCCTCCTGCTCCAGCCCTGCTCCCTCCCTCACCCCTGCTGCAGCCACCCGTGCTGCCACACATCGGGGGGGGGGGGCACATGCCCCCTGATTTGTGCATGGCAGAGGTGGTTCCTGCTGTGGGCTGGGCTTTGCACCCTGAGCCCCACCACAGTTGGCCCAGGAGTAGCCTGATGCCACATGTGTCTGGTCACCGGGTGGGCAAGGGAGGAGGCTTAGCCCAGGGAAGGATGCATGTAGCATTGGGCTGCTCCCAGGCCAGCTGCAGTGGGGCTCAGGGCACAAAGCCCAGCCCACAGTGGGAGCTGCCTCTGCTGGACACAGATTGGGGGCAAGTGCCCCCTGGGGCCTCCACTTGGATGCACACAGCAGTGGGAGCCCTCCTCCCTCTCTGGATTAGCTGCCCAGACTCAATCCTCCCACCACCTGCCCAGCCAGGACCCCATTTACTGGGCTGCTCCTGAATCTGTCCCTTGCTGCAAGGGCTTCGATTTGGCCTCCACCCCTTCCCCCACCAACTGATGTATTGGACATGCATGCGTGCCGTCAGCGCCCCCCAGCCCAGAATAAATGGGTCAATCCCAACTGACCAAATGGTGACCACTGCTATAGCAGTTTTTCTATCAGATCACTACAGAATCCTGCAGATGTAACAGTTACATCATAACTATATAGGTATCATTATATAGGTATCATTTGATATCAATACTACTGTTATGTCTATCTCTGTCTATATAAATCCCCACACCCCTCCCACCTGCCCTCACACCCCACAAACCACACACACACACACCAGTGTTGCCTGCACTGACTGCAGAAGAGGACAGTGTGTTCCAGAGCCACACCCCCAAAATGCCACACAACTCCCCCCAACATTCCCTGTGCCCCCCCCACACAGCCACACCCTCTTACAAACTCCCCCTACCCTAAACACCCCCACACCCTCCATCCACACACATACACCCCATACCTCACTATACACCCCATCACACACTCCCACACAATATAAGACTAAGAATTTATTTTGAGTTATTATGCAATCACCTCTATATACAATATACAAACACAACTCATGATAAAGTATTTTTTGTAATAAAATTAAAATATGTTATAGTAGGTGTTTGACTTTTAGTGTATGATTTGGTTTTTTCTGGTTCTAAGATGGCACCCCTCCCACCCCCAAAAGGTAGGGACTTCTGGTGGCAAAAGTCAGGGGCTATGGGTGGGACATCCAGCCCTAAGATGGCAGCCAGGGGTGGGGCACCTGTCAAGGGGTGGTCTACCCATGCAGCCCTTGACAGCTCACCAAACTTCATTACGCGACCCTCTGCCTGAAATAATTGCCCATCCCAATACAAGATCATGCCTTAGTCTGGTTAACAACTGACAGAGATGCCTGAAATCAATAGGAGGTATTGTTCTATAGAAAAGACTAAATTGCTAAGCATTCTTATATATACCAGTCTCCATCACTCACAGCATTACATGGTTAATAATAATTTTTCAATTAATGCTTTTGCCATCATGTTTCCACACACAAGCTATTATATGACACAGGCTCTAGATTATTTGCTTTGCAGCTATTTCTAATGTTTTCTAGGATAAAACAATAAATCTTTGGCTGTACTTGCAGCTATACTTCAAGGCAGAAAGCATAACTTTTGAGGTTTTGGTGTCGAAGAACCCCAGCATAGCTCTCAACCTTACAAAGCTAAATGGGAGAGCTAAGTTTACAAGAAATCCACATTTTTTCTGGGTGTGTCTACATGTGCATTAATGCACATTAAATCTAGTTACCTCCACTGTGAGGTATTCAGGCTAATGAGCCTTACCCTGGCTCAATGCATACTAACTAAAGCATTAATGCACATTGGCCTATTTTAATGCACATTATGTAAAAAGCATGGTTTTTACATGATGCTTTAATGTGCATTAAAATAGGCTAATGCACATTAAAGTGCATGTGTAGACATACCACGTACATCTGTTGTAACTTTTTGTAAGTCAGTATTTATGATCTAAATAAGGTACAGTAATAAAAAGAGACATTCATCAGGTTTAGCAAGCAGAGGTAAATTTAGATTTAAAATAAGGGACACCCCCTGTAAAGAAGGTCAGCTGAAAAGCATGGTCCCTTGGCATGGTCAATAAGGCAATCAGAAACCACCCCCTCAGAAATCAAACTAGAATTCCAGGTAGAAAAGAGTGCAAGCACTCCAAAACCTTGAGCACACATGCTTGCTGAGGATAAAATCAACTGGGGAGAAGGAGAGGAAGGGAAATTAAAGCTGACACATGGTTATGCAAAGCGAGTCTGCAAGTGCTTCAGAATATTTCTGACAAGCGAGTGGAAGGTAATCAATACTTGTAATCAGAATATGGGAGTGAAGTAAATAGACACTGGATTCACCTGCATTTTGGATCTTTCCAAGGCCCTGAACTTGGCCTTCTACACCCTTAAGATCTACAAGTAGCTTGTTTTATGTCATTAGGTTCAAACCAGGATGTAGTCAACTTGTAAAAATCAAACAAAAGAATAAAAAAGGAATAGCAGTTTTTGAGAGCCTTAAATAGTTTCTGCCTGATTTTTGTAGTGCTGAGTATACACAGATCCTATGGAAATGAATGGCAGCAGGAGGTGCCATTTGAAGAACCATGGCACTTAGCTGTTGTAGATGACACTGCCTTTTCTTTTTAATGTTGGCATTTGTATAGTGTGCAGCAAACAAAATAAAACTAGTGGCTGTTCAATTCATTCATTGTGATGAGGTGACAACAGAGAAAAAGAACTTCAGGAAAGTAGGGAAAAAGAGGTTTGCTATCTTAACAAGTCAAGAACTGTTAGGTGCATTCTGACATACACTGTCGAAGTCTTCCAACTGGCTGGCTCCTACAGCTCTGTAAAAACTAAAAGCAAATAGAAGGTGAGCACAAGAACTGGGTACAATATAGAAAACTGCATTACAGAAGTCAGTGGAGCAGATGAACATTCACGAGTGGGATGCCACAGTTTGGCTAGTCACATTTAATCAAAAGTGACAAATAAAGCAGTCATGTATGTAGTAAAAAATTACAGTCATTGGAGAGAGAAAGGACTTTTTTTTTAAACTGTCACTGGAATGGCAGAGGCTTCTGATTTTATCTGATGGTCATGCCTTGTACTCCAACTGGCAAGCAAACAAAATGAAATAACTGAAATGTAGTTTCTGGCTAAAACACAGTGCAGTGCTTTGCACTTAATTTTTTCACAAGGCTTTTCATCTCAAAGGATCCCAGTGATCCTTGGAAACAGGATTCACTTCACCCACCACTGAAGTGCTGCCACCTCCAAGATGGAATGTAACAGCTGCTTAGCAGTGCACAGCAACATTAGATGATAGTTTAATAAAGGCACCGTGGAGGAATATGGTATCCTGTTAATACTGAAGCAGAGTGGCAAGGCAGAATTACTACTTGAAACAGTAAGCACAGCAGCTTTATGCTTGGTTTTATCAAATAAGACCTAGATTTCCTAGTTTCTGGAATATAACCAGAAGAGGCTGGCCCTTGTAATGCAGATCCCAACCTAACTTTCTGTAGGTCCTTCACTGTCATTAGTCGAGTGCCTGCCAGTATAGATATACAAGGACATACTTGGGCTGACCACTCACCTAGAAAAGCTTCTCATAGCATTTATCACAGTGGACAATGTCACGATGAATGAATATTTTGTCCAGGAGGTCTCCCATTGCCTTATGGCAAATTCCACACTGTGAAAACAAGCACAGACAATTGGACAGGGGACAAAGCTCTATTTAGAAGAATATGTATGAAGAGGATAGAGAAATAAGTCGTAGTCTCTACATTTTAATGGTGGTGACAAATGCCAAGTTGAAAGCCCTGAATCCTAAACTCTTCTACTTCTATGAGGTGCAGCACAAGTCAGGTTAGTTCAGGTTTCCCCCACAGACCTGGAATTTCACCACACTGATCTATAAGCATAAGAGAAGTAGAAGAGAAGCTCTGTAAAACTTGAGAGGTGCTAAGTAGTTTGTGCAGTGGGATGGAGTTTGCCAAAAGACAGTTCTAGTATGTGGACTGCAACAGGTAGGGGGAGAATTCATAATGAAAATGCCAGTATTCAATCCAAATGATAACACAAGAATATGTTTTGTCTATCATAAGGTCATCCAGAGATCAGAAGGTATACTTGTGTATACTGTCAAAACCTGTGGGAATGTGAGCTCCTAGTCAATGGTGGACCCAGGTCTCTTCACCCAAATGGAATACAGCATACTTTTACTTTTAAAGTTTCTAAGCAAATGCCCCAAGATTATGTCTTCACCCATGAGTCCCCTGCAGTTACTTTACACACTACGAAGTGGAGAATGACTGAAAGGAATAAGGTCCCTTACCCTAAAACAGTATTCATGACAGCAAATGTTGAGATGCTCTATCATTATCTTAGGGCAGTCTCGGATCTCACGGCCACAGTATGTGCAGATTCTATCAACTGCCCTGTGGAAATGGAGAAAAATGTACTCGTGAATCACCTTACCATGATGCCTCCATACCACAAGCATTAGCAAAGATGGTTTTGTATCTAACACCAGCATTACCATTTCTTGTGGCCGTCTACCTCTGCAGTATGAAAGCTGGTGTATATCTAGATATCAACTAGCTGTGCCAAGGGACAATACAAAAGGTAAAGGTGGGATTCCATGATTGCTAGAGTTCAAAGTTACTTCCAAAGCAGCATGGCAATGAAAAACACTGTTTCAATACTTTCTCTATGCCATTATGGTCAATGCTCTTTATTCTCTGACCACTCTAACATTTTTGAAGAGAAGCTGAGGAAAAACACAAGATTCCTCTGAACACCTACAGATATTACAAAAATTACAGAAAGATCATGTACAATAAAGTCATAAAGAATACTTCTGTATATTGGTCTACTGAAACCATTCTGGTATAATTCATTGTCTTACCTTCGTGGGGCACCACTGTGTTGGTAGCAGGTGTTACTGTACCTTGCTCTCTCTCTGTCAGTCAAATCAACTAAGCTGCCACTGAAGAAGAGAGGAAGAGAAATACCACTGCTTGACAATGTTGTGTACAAGGAATGGTCCAAATGGTTAAATGAGCAGTGCAGGGCATCCCCAAATTCTGACTGGGGATGCCCTGCACAGTACTGCTTTGAGATTTTCCAGCCGCCTGCTCTTTTAAAGAGGGCTGTTCATTACCAACTAAAAATCAAAAGGCCTTTCCATAAAAGTAAGCAATGTGCTGGTTACAGCCAGTGAACTTTCAAAGGAGAGTGAATCTTCTCTTTAGCTAGAGAAAAATACTGCATAGGGGACAACAGCAAGCTCCTCCAATCCATGCCCTGCCATCAGTGGTGCTCAGATTCTGACCCAAAGCACCACTTAGTGGTAACAAAAGATAATTTAGGCTCCATAGTCCACTCAGGCATTGACTATATTACAAATTTTTGCCTGCATAGCTTTGTTGAAAATATGACAAAACCAAGCTGGTGAACCCGCTGGTGTGGACACAGCTCAGCTGAAAGATGATGGTTTCTGCTGGAAAGGCTTCTGTCATTTGAGGTACCTTGTGGCTATCTATTGACAGAAAAACTGCTAGCAGAACTGTCTTCAGAAGCAGGTTCTACTACTGTAGTTCTGCAACAACAGTTACAATGGCAGGATCTGCTTTGTGTAGATTAAACCTCCGTACTGCACCAATGGAGCTAAATATAATAGTGAGAGTGCTAATCATAGAATCATGGAAAAGTAGGGCTGGAAGGAACCTCAGGAGGTCATCTTGTCCAGCCCCAGGCACAAGGAGGGACATCCCTATTCAAACCATCCTAGCTTATCTAACCTATTTCTAGAACTACACAAACAGCCTTGTTGCACAACTACAAGGCACGTAACGCAAAGGCACAAAGAATATTCTAACCTGCCACAAGGAAAGCAGTGGGATGAGGACACTGTCAACATGCTGCCACTGCAAGGGTTGTTAAATACTCTTGAGAAATCCAATCACGGCATATGATATTATGACATGAACATCTATGAACTGGACCAAAACCACCATCTTATTTTATACTGATCACCATGCAGGAGCAGTCTCAGCTCTCATGAACTAAGGGGCACAACTCTTTATGCCAGTTAGGCCAAGATGTTATACATGTCCTAAAAGCTATTTTAGGATATCATTGTTATTTTTATTCTATATAATTTAAAGGGCCTAAGACACTCTCCACACAAATAAAAGACATAAATCTCTGCCTCAATGCTTACCATTCATTGAATAGATCAGGCATTTCCTAACATTTCAGCTGCCTACTTTCCTTGAAAACTTTACTGTTAGAAATGCTGTGGTCCCCTAAGTAAATATCTGTGTTATTTTCAAAAATAGCACTGCATCTCTTTGAGGGCATGTCACTGCAGCAGCTTTATGCATCCAGGCTCCAAAGCATTCCCCCTGTCCATATGCTACTGCCCACATGCTCCAAACCTGGAAATGCACCAGTGAGGCTACTCTTAGAACCCACCTCTAGTATGCCTGAGGGCATCTCTGGGGACTACCTTGAAGTAGTTGCACTAGTGTATTTCTGGGCTTGGAACATGCAAGTGGGATTGGATGGATAGAGAGCATTAGGGGATTTCATAACTGTGTCTCAGTGCCAGCATGGTGTGAGCATGTCAGCACAGAGGCCTGCTTTTGACATCAGACAAGCTAGAGGTTGATAACTAGAGTCCTCAGCCACAGCAGTGTTACAATCTGAATGAAGACAAAAATCACAGCAGGCAGGCATCTTAACAGGATGTTAATTGTTTCTTTGGCTCTACTAAGTCTAGGTTAACTGAACAAAACTTAACACATGTTGACAGTTTAGGCTTAAAAAAAGGCAGTTTTACTCTCGAGTGAAAACCCACAAATACCTCCAGTTTTCTCACTGAATTAAACAATTTTTAAAAATATGCAATGAAATGCAGAGGCTTGGGAATTTCAGTATGACCCTTTCAGAGATTACCCTGATGGAGTGACCCAATTCATTCTTCACCCTGCCGAGAAGTTAACCAATGGCACCTCATACCTCGTGTAGCGTGGAGAGGATGAAAACTCACTGCTGTTCACATACTCCTTCACAAAGAGGATCCCTTTGCTAGAGAAAGAGAGAAACATCTATATCAATGGAGACATGAACTAAGCACTGTGAAAGTACAAATGTATGTTCAGGTTGATGTATATGTGGTGCACGTGCATGCATGTACATGTGTACTAGGGGTATGCGAAGCAGGCCCTATTCAATTTGGATTTGGATTCAGCCCGAATCAGGGACAGTGATTTGATTAATTAATTCAGATCACTGTCCCTAATTTGATTCAGCCAAATCCAAATCTGAAAATTCGATGCCGATTTGGAGAATCAGCAATTCGGACACAGACACAGCTTTAAATGTTTTTGTTACATACCTCTAGGTACCAGCATGGCTTGTGAACACTGCGATGGTGGGGCGGATGGAGTCCCACAGAAGTGTGGGCGGGGGGGCCTCCATGTCCTTGGTGGTGAACCCGGAAATACTTCTGGTCCACTTCTGAGTCCACTGGGAAGTGCATTGGGGGCCCCCCAGTGCCCCTCCTCCCCCCCCAGCTCAACGATCAGCTGCGGGGTGACCCAGGGTGCCCCCCCAGACCCAGGAGGCACCAGTCACTGAGCCAAGCGGGTGTGGGGGGGCCCCCCAGCAGACCCGGAAGTGGACCGGAAGTACTTCTGGTCCACTTCTGGGTCTGTTGCTGAGCATGCTGGGGAGCCCCCCCACGCTTCTGTGGGACACTCCATGCACCCCAGCAGCGCAGCACTCATAAGCCACCTGCTATTTAGAGGTATGTAGAAAAAACATTTAAAGCCGTCTCTATGTCCAAATCTCCAAATCTTTCTGAATCTCTCCAAATAGATTCAGAGGGTCCTGATTCGATTTGGAGAGATTAAAGGATCCTCTGATTTGATTCGGATTCGGAGATCCAGCCACTAAATCAGGCCGAATCTCTGCCGAATCGAATCAGGGACCCAAGCTTCGTACAGCCCTAATGTGTACCACATATATCCACAGCAAGGGGGAATGGCTGGATGCAGCTGCTGTTGGATTGCTATGGAACTGCAAGCACCATTGATAAATATTGAATATAATAACTATAAAACCAAAGTCTAATGAAGTACATCAAAAAGTCAGATTAACGAGTGGAATGTAATAATAATGACACAATTGTTGCATCTAGTTTCATCCAGTCTGGCAAAGACAGAACCACCACTTTTATATGATATAAAGGTTTAATATGCAGGGAAAGATAATGGTTATGCCCTTTAACATGACACATTGTCTATTTTAGGATTACTCAGACTGGCTGTTTTGTCACTGAAAGATCTATATTTTTATATATTGCACACTGATGGTTGTCTATTTATTGTGCTGCATTATCTATTTACTGTGCTGTAGAGAAGAGAATTAGTCGCCTTTGTACCCATTCCTTCCTTTGAAATGCTATTTTTAGAATGACCTGCATACTACCTATCTGTTTGGAACTCTGTCAGATCCTCAGTGAGACATCATGCCCACCAACTTGCTTCTAGGAGAGCAATGAACAATGGGAAAAAAAACAAACCCAGAAGCTGAGTGCAAGTGACCTTTTTCCATTTTTTTTTCATCCCTGCCTTTAGGCTATCAATAATTCTTTCTTTCTATGTGAACAAATGACATGTGAGCACAAATGACACAGCTCAGAGCAATCCCAGCCAGGTCATGAGTGGTTACAGGGCTCTGGGACCGGGGCTTATGGGGTTGGGGGTGCAGGTGTTTTTTTCCTTGATCCTTCCAGTTATGGGGCATGGGCAGAGGAGGAAGAGATGAATTGAGGCAGTAAACAGAAGACTGTGGCACTGGTGCCACCATCAAGGTTTCGGTTTCTGCAACCACAGCCCGCTCTTCAGAAAGAAAGGCAGTGATCTGTTGTGAAGAGATGGCCTCCACATCACTCCACTGGGGAAGAAGCTCTTCTTAGTCAGAATGGCTGACTTGCTCAACTGGGCTTTAAACTAAGCTTGCCAGGGGATGGGCGGAAAACCATTGGACCAAGCTCACCAAGCATCAACCGCAAAACCAGCAGGTTAGGATGCTTAAGGGAACCCGCTCTTACCCCACCCCAGGAACAGAGATTCTCCATAAGTACAAAGAAGCCTAGGGCCTCCAACGGCACACTTACATACTGTACACTAATGCTAGGAGTTTGGGGAATAAACAGGAAGACCTGGTCCTTCTGCTAAACAGAAATGACTACGATCTCATAGGGATCATGCAGACCTGGTGGGACTCCTCCTATGACTGGACACCTGGTATAAATGGCTATACTCTGTATAGGAGAGATCATGCTGAAAAAAGGGGCAGGGGTGTAGCTCTCCATGTAAAAGAGAGATACACATCCCTGCAAGCTGAGATTGGCACCCAAGGAGGACAACTGGAGACCCTTTGGGTTAGAATATGAGAAGAACATAGAGAAGGGAATACAATGGTGGGAGTTTACTACAGACCTCCAAACCAGGAACAAGTGCGAGGCTACACACTCTCGGTGCATGGTCATCATGGGAGACTTCAACTACCCGGACATCTCATGGGATGAGCACTTGACCAAATCTGATTGGTCACAAAGCTTCTTTACATGCATGGATGAGCTCTACCTGTCCCAAGAAGTTTATGGGCCAACAAGCGGCAAGGCACTGCTGGACCTGGTACTGGCCAAAGGGGGTGATCTAATCAGTGATCTAAGAATCGAACAGAAGCTGGGTGACAGTGACCAGGAGTTGCTCACTTTCACTATCCATCGCAAAGCTGGCAAGTCCTTGACTTTAGGAAAGCTGACTTTCATAAACTCAGAGGGCTTGTTCTTGAGGCCCTGAGAGGCCATGATTTGACAGGGAGGGGAGTTCATGACGAGTGGGAGATCTTTAAGGAAGCAATCCTAGAAGCACAAGGGGAGTCCATCCCCACCCATAGGAAAGATGGTAAATGGGCTCAACAACCCCCTTGGCTCAACAGGAAACTCATGGACCTCCTACATCTAAAAAGAGAGGGTTATAAAGGATGGAAGACAGGAAACACCACTAAGGAGGAGTATACTGAACTGGCCTGCACCTGTAGGCATGTGTGACTGGTGCCTCCTGAATCTGCGGGGGCACCTGCAGAAGCTGCCAACAGCAGCCCTGTTGGGGGGCACCAGCCCTACTGACAGCATCAGTGTCTGCCATTGGGGGGGGCCCCCCACCAGCCCCATCGGGGGGGGCACATGTGCCCCTGTGCATCCCTTACCAGTCGCCTATGCCTGCAGGGAAGGAACTAGAAAAGCCAAGGCTACAACTTAACTCCATCTGGCTATACAAATCAAGGACAATAAAAAGTCCTTCTTCAGATACATGGGGAGTTGAAAGAAAAACAAGAGCAACATTGGACCCCTGCTGAGCCAGCTGGGGCAGCTGACTACCGACACCCAGGAAAAAGCCAATCTGCTTAATGATTACTTTGCATTGGTTTTTCACCAGCCCAAAGGGACCACCCTGCCTAATATGATGTGGGATGACCAGGGTGAAGATGAATATATGCCCACCATTGGCATTGATCTTGTAAGGGAGCATCTTGAGAGGCAGGACCCCCATAAATCAGCTGGTTCGGATAAGTTGCACCCAAGAGTGCTAAAGGAACTGGCAGACATCATAGCGCAGCCACTGGTGACGATATTTGAGAACTTGTGGCACTCAGGGAAAGTACCTGAAGATTGCAAGAGGGCCAATGTGGTGCCCATCTTCAAGAAAGGGAGGAAATAAAACCCGGGAAACTACAGGCCAATCAGTTTGACCTCAATCCCTGGGAAGATTTGCAAAAAAATTATCAAAGAAACCATTCTTGGCAGGCTAACAGAAGGCAACATTCTGAGGGACAGCCAGCACGGGTTTGTTGTGGGCAGGTCTTGCTCGACTAATCTCATTTCCTTCTATGACCAGAAGGAAATCAACTTCTCTCTGGACAAGAGAGAAGAGGTTGATGTCATATATTTGGACTTTAAAAAAGCTTTTGACCTGGTGTCCCATGATGTCCTCATGGAAAAATTGGGCAACTGTGGCCTCAACTACTCCACAGTCCGATAGCTGGAGAACTGGCTCCGAGGTCAAACCCAAAGAGCTGTAGTTGACGGAACAAAATCAACACTGCACTCGGTGATGATTGGTGTCCCCCAAGGCTCTGTTCTTGGACCTGTACTCTTTAATATCTTCATAAACAATCTGGACACTGGTGTCTAAAGTGGACTGGCCAGGTTCACTGACAACACCAAACTTTGGGGATGAGTCTCCACACTTGAAGATAGGCTGGTGATCCAGGCCAATCTCTATAGGTTTGCAAGGTGGGCGGATGAAAACCTGATGGCATTCAATATGGAGAAATGCAATGTGCTCCACCTCAGGAACAAAGATCTGCATCACGCTTATAGGCTCGGCAATGCTACACTTGCTAGCACCATGACCAAAAGAGACTTGTGGGTCACGATTGACCATGAGATGAATATGAGGCACCAATTGGATACTGCAGCTGGCAAAGTGAACAAAACTCTAGTTTGCATCTACCGATGCATCTCGAGCAAGACCTAGGATGTCACTCTCCTGCTGTATTTGGCTTTGGTGAGACTGCAGCTGGAGTACTGCATCCATTTCTGGGCTCCACAATTTAGGAAGGACGTGGAGAAGCTTGAAAGAGTCCAAAGGAGAGCCACGTGCATGATCAGAGGGCATAAGAACAGGCCTTATGAAGAGAGGCTGTGAGCTATGGGACTCTTCAGCTGGGAGAAGTGCAGGATCAGGGGTGACTTGGTTGCAGCCTATAAGTACATAAGAGGTGTGCATCAGGATCTGGAGGAACACCTGTTCATCAGAGCACCCCAGGGGATGACAAGGTCCAATGGTCACGAACTCCTGCAAGACTGTTTTAGGCTGGGCATAAGGAAAAACGTTACTGTCCGAGCCCCAAGTCCTGGAACAAACTCCCCCTAGAGGTGGTGCAAGCACCTACTCTGGACTCTTGCAAAAAATATTTGGATGTTTATCTTGCTAGGATCCTTTGACCTTAGTTGACTTCCTGCCCCTTGGGCAGGGGACTGGATTCAGTGATCTTATGAGGTGCCTTCTAGCCCTAGCGTCTATAAAATCTATTAAATAAAATTAAGCTTTGTTATGGAAAGAACATTTTTATTTTGCATAGACACTCCCCAGGGCAAGTATCTCAAATGAGGTGTCTCTGCTTATACAGTAATTGTTCTGTTAAACAGCATAAGATTATGCCAGCCACCCCCAAACACTGCCCAGAAGAGACCCTCATTAACATCTTGCTAAAAGGTTGAATTTGCATAAAATAGAAGGTAAGGAGAGAAAACTATGGGTTTCAGCATGTAAAGTTGTAGTGCAGCCACATGCATCTGGATGGGATACAGATAAGGGCGCACATAGGTTCCACAGAGTGTATTTTGGCCTCTCAATGAATTCTGTAGCCTGCATAGAATGTGTCCTTTTCCTCAGAGAAGCAGTGCAAAGGAGCTAATTTTAAAGGAGTGAGCTGTAAATGAAATGGAATTAAGAGTATTCCTCCAGGAACCCCAGTCCAGTAATGAAGAGCAGGAAGGCCTGCACGCTAGATCACTTCCTTGTTTCATTTCATATTTCATGGATCATGAAGTACTTATTAGCTAAAGTAAACATAAGAAGTTCAATCTACTCACTGGGTCAGATTCTAGCTTTATCTTCTCCTATATAGCTTCTCCCATAGCTCACAACCTCTCTTCATAAGGCCTGTTCTCATGCCCTCTGATCATGCACGTGGCTCTCCTTTGGACTCTTTCAAGCTTCTCCACGTCCTTCCTAAATTGTCTATCTAAGGGTATGTCTAGGCTGCTCTTTAGGGTTCTAAGGGTATATTTAGGCTGCTCTTTAGGGTTAACCGTGAGTCATTTTTAAATAAGCCATGGGAATCATCCTTCTCCATCTATATTATATCTCATAGTTCACAAAGCTGTCTACATTATCCTTCTTATTTTTTAGTGCAGCACTGAGATATATCCCTTATGGAGCCCTTCCAAGAAGTAATCTGCAGACTTGTCTCTTCCTTAGGGCTTGTCTAAATTTACAGGCAGTAGAGAGAAGACATGGAATACAGAAGGGATGGAAGTCAGAAACAGGGGATTGTAGGATTGCTGCTGGTAGACTTCCTGTGCTAGAGGTTTGCATGTCCATCTAAGTTCGAGATACTCTTCAGGGGGAAGTGGGCATGGAGGTGGAGTAGTGTTGGGGTCAAACTCACACATCAAATTTCAAAGTTTCCAGGGTCTGACTGGATTTTTGTCAGGGTGAAACAGGTAATTACAGTGTCAATGACCTTATGGCTGACACTAATGATCAGTGAAGACATAACCTGTGCTGCTGGTACACCTATCCATGTGTCCCATTTTACTTCAAATAGTGTAATTCACAGGACTGTAAAACAGACTGTAGCCCATTATGATAATTTACACAAGATTCTAAAAAGTGTTCATGATAACAACCACAAAGTCATTCCTTTCCCCATTTACCTTGCAATGTTGGGATCAGACTCACACCTTTTGGCCAACAAACTGCTGTAATGAGAGGTGGCAGGAGAGATGGAGGGCCTCTCACTTGAGTTTGGAGGAAGCCTGGAAAGAGGAGGAAAGTCTAGGAACTCCACAAACCTGAACAACAACAGGAGTCAAGTCTATGTGCTGAGAAGAGGGGACAAGTAGGAATGTAAAAATCTTTACTAAAAGTTAGTTAAGTTGGACCAGTATTAAGGCCTTCACTTGCATGGACTAAAATGTTCTTTTGTCCTTTGTCACATGTAGCAGAGACTTGACAGGAAGAATTGGCTTCTCAGAGAAGTGATCCTTGGGTACAATTAAAGGCAGATCAAGTAAGATCTTGACAAGACCAAAGATCATGCAGCAACATCTCTGAGGTGGGAGGAGCAGAGCCAGATAGACAACTATACACAGCACTCTGAACAACAGGAATGGGAGAAGAAAATATCTGGCCATGGTCAACAGCATAAACTTTTATCCTTATAAAATGAAAACAATGGGATCATGTGTGTCTGCAGAGAGTAGACAGAGTCAAGGTTGTTATGGTGTCACTAGAATCAACCATGCTTAGCAACCTGTATAGGATTTATGCTTATTTTGCCTTGGACAGATGAAAAGCTGAGTTGATCCTGCCTTCAAGAAAAAATGTGGCTCCAAGGTATCTATGAATCCCATGTCCAATGCTCATACTCATTGCAACCCCCTTTGGGTGTAAATTGCAGACCAGATACTCATAGTCTACAATGTGTACATCTCATTTGTACAGACTTATTGTCTGTGAAAAACTGTAGAAAAAATTTGGGTTAGGCTATATCTCCAGCCACTTCCCATAGCTCAGAAGACTTCCTAGAGCTAGCTAACACTCAAATGTTAGATTTCTGAAGATAGTGTACTGTAGGTTCCTGATCTCCTGTTGCCTACCCTGGGATTCTTTCTTTTTCCCCATGATCTTTCTCCACGAGTTTCAACTAGCCTTGTACTACACACACAAAGTCCCCATGTAGAATGGCAGTATATCTCCACCAAGCATTGTACATAGGACACCTGTCACAACCTGGTCCCTTGTAGCATTTCCAGGGACAATTAATGTTGATGAAAGACAGCTCTGTGCATACCAGCAGATACCAGTGGTGCTTGTCATTACAAATCAACCCTCATTCACAGGACACCAATCTTTTCACTTTAATTTTTTCTGCTTTGAGCCACTGGTTTAAAATCTCAACTCAGCTTTCTGGCTCCCATCCCAAAGCATTTGCTTTCCTTCATACCCCATACCAGCCCTATCCTTTTACCTTCTGGTATTGTAGTCTGAGCTGTCTGCATAGAATGGCACCCTGTGACTTCTCTGGGACATGGTTTCAGTGCTCTCTCTAGGATGGGAGTAGTGCCTGCTAAGAAAAAGAAGAGCCATGATCAAACAATGAACTTTGTCAATGGTGGATAATCTACAAATAATCAAATATTCACTGAAGCTTCCCCTCCTCATGTCCCCAATACTGACCTTGAAACCCACAAAACACTACAGTGATTTAAAATACATTTGTGTTAATAGCAGTGCACCGAACATGCCTGTTTCAATTCAAAATAGTACCATGCACTTAAGATATCAAGCAAATAAAGTAGTAGGACATGATTTGTACTAACAAATAAGGCTTTCACCTCACTGAGTGCTTACCTTTCCATGGCAGGGTCAAAATCATTGGCCCTGCTGGCAGGTGGGCTCTCATACCTGGTATATCTGGGACTACTTTCTTCATAATCTGGGACAGACCTAAAAAAGCAAAAATTCTAATAATACCTCCCACGCCAGTCTAGAAACATTACAGGTCTCAGGTTGATTCACTTATATTTTGGCTGAATAGTGATATTTTAATGTACTTCATGCCCCGCCCCCCTTCCCCTCTCTCTGCAATTACAGCTAATCATTTGCAGTCCAGAAGCAATGTAAGCAATACCTGCAGGAGCCACCACCAACACCTCCTAATGAAGTTAAGGTTTCCTTGCCTAGTAGCCTGTAAGTGGGTTTGGGTTGAATGTGTTTGGATCATCCAGGGTTCACAAAAAAATACCACTGCAACTTTTGCAGTTCCCAGATGCTGAGGAGCTGACCCTGATGTGGCAACCAAAACATTTCAAGCAGTCCAGGATGGATCCAATTGGGGAATATTTTTAAACTGCAGGCAGACCTCTGTTTTTTTCAGATAACGTAGAATTTTCAGAAATTCTTATTCTTCTCTTGCAAGCTCTTTGGGGGACAGATCATGTCTGTACTGCACCCATACTTCACCCAAAGTCTCGGAGGAAGCACAATGGCAGATCCCCTGAATCTATGTCCAGAACCTCACCAGCTACCAGGCCATCCTTCTTCTCCATGTTCTGGGATAGCTGGTCATGCTAATCCACATGTCACTTATCCCACCATGTATAAAAGTGGCTTCCATAGTCAGTTTCACATTTCTATATAATAGTTCCCAAGCCTGGACCAGAGTTAAGTACTTTCAAATTTGCCTTCAGACACCTCCCTAAGCAGCTCACTTAGTTTTCCCTGTGTATTTTCCTCATTCCCAATCTCCATACCTTCCAACGTTGTATACTGTTCTTTCTAGGTAGGATGATATCCTTTGATTGGGCTCTGACATAATGAAATTTTGTTTCTGGCTGTCCATATGTGAGGACATCACATGATGGGTACTGACAACATTCTCCTTAGAGTAAGAGCTGGACCTGTTAAAGAATTAGAGATACCACAGCCTTTAAAGTCCTCCAGAGAATGGATTTCTTTTTTCTGATTAGTAATTGTTATCTCATTCATATTCTATATTTTCTCCTATGATGCTAGAGTAGATATTCCCTAGATGGTAAATGAATACACAACTAAATAGTGTTATAAGTAGTGCTTGCAGTTAATCATATGACTGGGAATAAAGATGAACAAACATGCTGAGGGGGAAATAGTCTTGCCCTACTATTATCATTATTGTAAATAGTTTTATATTACAAGCAGAACTCCATGGCTAACATAGGCAGCCACTTAATTCATAAAAATAACAGGTACCGTTTGCCATCTCCCATTGATATACATATTAAATGCTCTGTTTAAGCTGCATTAAGTTAACTGACTAGTGCCTACAGAAACAGTATGTATTCCGCTGTTTGCGCCTCCTTCTGCCTTCTTACAGAGCAATTGCTTTGCCATTCACAGGTTGGTAAGCTCAATTAATAACTCCACTGCTAGTCAGTTTCAGAGCCATTATTGACAGCCCTGAAATAGACTGATGCTAATCAGTTTCATAGCCCCCTATTAAAAACAGAGACACTGGGCACATCTGCACATGCATTAATGCACAGTAGTTACTGCGTATTAAGTTTAGTACCCTTAACAACAGGTACTAAACTTAATCTGCAGTAACCAGCACTACTGCATGGTAGCACTGGCACATGCCTTTTATGTGACTATAATGTGCAGTAGACATTCTACTATGCATTAGTGCAGTAGCATGGCTTTTGCCATGATGTGTTAATGTGTAGTAGAACTAGTCTACTGCGTATTTAGTGTTTGTGTAGATGTGTCCATTGACTACCAGCTATTAGTTTTAGTGCTTTGCTCTTTCCTGCCATGTTTGTTGCTACAACCATAAAACTGACAATAATACACAGCACTGAAAGAGGCTGAGATGGGCTACAAGGTTTAGCTGCCCATTGCGCATATTAGGCAGCCAGCTTTTTGTCATATGAGCATTTGGAGTTTTTCCATTAACTCTAATACTGCTAGAATTTTACTCATAGTACAAATCAACGAATGGGGGTGACAGGACATAAGGATTCAAGAACCATCCGTATGGTACTGGCTTCTTACTTTACTGTGTTCAGATCAGGCTCATTGTGACTCATGGCTCTAGGACTGTCATGACTGGTCCCCGCTGGGGTGGAAAGTCTCTCTTCATAAGCTGGGGAAGTCCTGATAAAGAAGGAAAAGGCTTATCATCACCTTCAGCACCTGTTCCTGACACAATTTGCTGAGAAAGTGAGATCAAACAAGGTTATTAAAAATTGACTCCATTAGTAGCAGTGTGTCAATATGTGGTGTGTTACTGCCATGGTATCTTTTTTTAGAACATCTTAATGTACACCCTTCTCTTCCTAGTGGTGAAGAAACAGGCATTTGCACTGTCTCTGTTGAGACTAAGGTGGGACTAGATCATGAGGATACAAGATGTAAACACAATACATGTGTGGGCTTAGTCTCAGCCTCCTTACCTTGACACGTTCAAATCAGGTTCATTGTGCTCTACATGTTGGATCTCTGAAGTACAGATGCTGCTGTCTCTAGATGTGGGGCTAGATCTGCTAAAGAAGGAGAGTCATTACAGTCTGCAAAGTGTTTTTGATTTTGTGGCAGTGCACCTTTGGGTCTTGGGCATGACCTCAAACTGCACCCTGCTGGGATAGGGATGCCTGGCAGGACTGCCACTGGCATGGCAGACCCACTCAAATACCAGGACCACTCACCTCCCCAGTGAAAGGCAAGTTGGGGCACCTTAATAACCCCAGCCCCCACAACACTGTGGGCAAGGGGGCCAGGCACGGCTATGGCCATCTGAGCCCCAGGGGGTATAAGACCCCAGGAAAGGAGTGGCCACCTGAACCCACAGGGGTGAAAGACCTCAGAGGCCCCAGCAGGGGATAGCCAGAAGGGCAGCACATGGGCCAACCCTGATGAAATTAAGTTGTAGGGTGTGAAGATCCCAATAAGGGGCTAGGATAGAGTTAGCCCTCCATTTGGTGAATTGACTAGCCACTACCCAGGTAAGGGTCATGAGAAAAGCCCAAAAGACTGCATGTCACCACCCGAGGTGTGACTTGAATAAGCCTGATGGCCTATGGGGCTGCTCAAGGGAGCAGGGCAGAGTGAAAGGGGCACAGTATTGTGAGGTGAGCAAGAGACTCTGTGAGAGAGTGTGGACTGCAGGAGGCCCCAGTGAGAGTGGGCAGTATGAGTGAATGAGACCTGACATAGGACTAAGTCAGCCCAGCTTTAGGCCAGGAGCATAGTGATATACTGAATGCCATCTGCGAGGCATGATCCATGGTGTAGGGGTAGTACGGAGTCATGGATAGTGCCTCCTAGCATCAGGGCATGTAATGGGCAGCCTCCCAGATTTACTACTAGCTTAGTGTAATAACAAAGTCATGGCAGGAGAGACTGGGTGGCCCGCCCCCATGGACAGGTGGGTGGGCCGGCTTGAGAGCCGGCCCTGAGCATGCCCCCTGTCACAGATACTAGCTGGGAGAATCTGACTGTGAAGAAGCAAACTGTCTTACGAAGGATCTGCCTCAGAAATATGTGAGATCCCAGTGTGGCAAGAAGCCAATATACTGCACAGTGATGTGGAAGAGAAAGGAAAAAAAGTATCTGAATTCAGGGTCCATGTTAAAAACTGTTTCTAGGTTGAACATTTGAAAATTTGACCCTGAAAGAAGAGAGAAAAGATATGGCCTAATTAATATGAATTCCCTGTTTATTCTCACCATCACATGAGGGTTACTTAATCAGTGACTGTTATTGCTGAACTAGTACATCTACATCTAGCCTTACAATGGTAACTTTTCTTAGACTCTGTTTACTAAAGGAATATAAACTGACCATATTGGATACTGATTATAGGAGAATATATATTGTATTTCCTGGCCCACCAAGGAGGGTTTCTCTCTGCTGGAATTACTCCAAGGAGATCTCTCTCTCTCTCTCAAAAATTCTTGTACTTGGTTGGGGTGGCACTTCACAAATATTCATTAGCATTCCCTGGATCATTAGGATTTCCTGGCATAAAACGAAGTTCCTTTGCTCTAAAGACTTAAACAGAAACAAATACAGGGAGTCCTCGACGTACATTGTTTCAACTTACAGTGATTCGCACTTGCGATGCTCTGCCATTTACAACCATGTTATTACTTACAGCACTGGATCCTCACACTTACGGCACGACAGCAACTCAGGCAGCGCTCAAACATCATGCCGTCATGCTGTAAGTGAGAGGATCCAGTGCTGTAAGTAATAACACGGTGGTAAATGGTAGAGCGCTGCAAGTGTGAATTGCTGTAAGTGGCCCTAAGTCTCCCCAAAAATCTCCCCAAAGAAGCCCATCCCATAACCCTGGTGAAGGTGTTCTTTCACCTTCTGATTAAATAAAATTAAATAGCTGATTTAAATATGGTGTTTATGGTCATTTCTATAAAAAGTTGGGCATCAGGCCCTTGGTCAGGAAAGTAACCCCGCTATTATAACATTTTTTCTATGGGAAAATCAGGTTCGACTTACATCGTTTTGACTTACAATGCCTTTTCCAGGAACATAACCCACCGTAAGTGTGAGGACTGCCTATATTGCTAGTTTCTATTGGAGAGGATAAAACAACTCAAGAGGAGATGATTACAATAATTAATTTAACCAGAAACATGGACACCTTATATCTAGCCAAATTCAGTTCAGGCTCAAAGTGCTATGTAGCTGTAGGATATTCATATTTGTTTCCTGTGGGTTTGACAGTGCCACCTCTAGACCATGAGTTGGATCTTTCAAAGGAAAGACATTAAAATCCGTTAAGTGCATCCAAGATTTTTTTGGTGCAATCACAGTTAGAAGAAAAATTCCTTGCGACAGTTCTTCACTGGAGAAGGTCAATAAGGAAACACTTGGGAGAATGAGACATAGGGGATTTGGAAGTATTGTATTATGTCATATACACACTTTTTCTCCCAAAATTGCTGTGTGTGTTTTAAGCGGGGAAGCTATTTTCTTCACTGTGCATACCATGCAGCTGCCAGGGTGATTACCAAGATGGTAGAGTCCTGTGTTAACCCTCTCATATCTATAGCTGTTGACTGAAAACTGTAGGTTGTACCTCAAGAAGCAAGTGAGCTGCTGGTAGTATCTTGATGAGGCTTGTGATGTGGAAAAAATAGTTGAAATACAGGAACTTATATAAAGAACTACTTATGGTAAAAGTTTGTACTGCCCTTACAAGAATCTGGGGCTCAGCCAGGTGTGACAAAGTAAGTCCTTTTGGAAACAGTGTTCAGGAAGTGCGGCATCCCAAAAGATACTCTGTCACACCAGCAATTTCCTGCCACCTGCTCCCTCACCATTGTCACCAGTCAGCATTGACTCTGGAAAGATTTTTTTTTTTTTACCTTCCAAAATTAGGTGTGTGTTTTATTCAGAGGCATATTGTATGCAAGAAAATATGATAGTTTGCCTTGCAGACAGACTCTTCCATAAATGCCCATTTCAAGCTTTTTTTAACCTTCATGTCTGAGGAATATACTGGTTCAGTCTACTATCAGAGATAGGATATTGGATCAAATAGATCACTAGGGATGTGTCCCTACAAACAGGAATGTGTTCCCCTAGGGACAAACAGCAATGGCACAATATGTGCTGCTGCTACTTGTCCCCAGGGAATGCCCATACCACATGCACTTTGGCGCATGGCGTGTTGCCCTGGTTGGGGTACAGGAAGTTGGGGTCAGCAATTATGCTGGCTGCAGCAGCCTTACCTGGGGTCCGGGGAGCTTCTGGGAGCTGCAGCCATGGTGATCCTGCAACAGGAAGCCTGATCGGCAGCCAGAGCATGGCTCCAGCTGGCCATGGTCTGGTTTTGGACAGCATCCAGTGCCACCATGTGCATCACCCTACTTTTTTTAGACCTGGGTTTTTTTGACCCTGGGTCAAAAAACACCCCCATGCTGCAAATTAGCAGTGCAGGGAATGCCTGAATGTTCAGTATGTGTTGTGTGCAGTGCTGCATATGGGCCTGCAGTGCCATATATTGCAAGTCCACACTTGTCTGGATGCGCTCAAGGGGAGCATCCAGACAATCATACACATGCTGGGACATAAATATCAGTGACACATATTTGTGCTGCTGCTTTGTTTCCCAGGGCATGACACTGCATGTGTGCTCCAGCATGTGCAATTGTCCTGGGTAGGATAGGGGAGGCTGGGGCCAGCATGTGTCCTGGGGGCCTCCCGGGGCAGCAGCAGCACTGATCTGGCTGTACAGGGCCTGACTCTGGACAGCCAGGCTCCATTTCTGGCAGCACATGCTGCTGCTGCGTGTACCAGACCACTTTTTTGTGTCAGTTTTTTTTAAACCAGGATCTCCTGGTGTCAAATTTTGATACCATGGTGCAAGTTAGCAGCACAATGAATGGTTGCACGTGTGCTGCATGCAGTTGGAGATGCTACAAACCACATATGCGCACTCCTCTGCATGTGCCCCAGTAGGTTCTAAAATGATTATTACAATGATCCATTTCTGGTACAGGAAACTTGATATCCCATGTTAATGTGGAAAAATCTGAAAATAGGATGGATTCCTGCATGGAAAATTAATTTATTTTGGCATTTGGGGACATCAAATCTTAAGATGCTGTTGGTGTTTCTATCCTGGAGTCTTAGTGGGGTAGTTAGTAGCCATTACTTCCTAACTGCTAACACTATTGTGGGTTTCCCATCTAACATGAATAGTACACTTAGTTGGAGATAGTTACGTATAATGTATCAGCAAAAAAAGAAAAACGCTACTTGCTTTTATAACCAAATGTCATATATCTTTTTATAACACAAGGGAAAAGCTATAGAGATCTTTGTATACCAATATCCATATTTCTAGCAAGAATACTAATAGTCACTGGACACATCTACATGAGACACTGACTGTGTAGTAGCCTGATACTACTGTACAGTAGCATCTTGTGGCAAAAACCGTGCTGAGATGCGACTGCGCAGCAATATTGGCTGCTATGCAGTAGCATCACTTAAAAGGCATTCGTTGGTGCTACTGTGCAGTAACTCCAGTTACTGTGCATTTATTTAGTACTTGCTTATACCAGTAATAAATAAATATGCAGTAACCACTGCACAGTAGCATCTCATGTAGACACACCCAGCAAACGTGACTATTCACTCACTATAGACTCTCACTAGTTTAGGATTTTCTGGCTTGCTGCCATGAGAGAAGATATGTTATTTTGGGACTTTCTGTTCTATGCTTGCCTGGTGCTAAAAGTTAACACAAGAAACAGGTATTTCCAGGCTAAAAAAACAGAACAAAACACAAGTATGGTTTAGAAAAGCTGCAGTCATGCATTTAGTACTCCTGACTGCTTACTTTGTTAAGCTTAGTTTCTGCTCATTGGCCCCTGTCAACCTCTCATATCTTGTGTCTCTGCTAATGCTTCTCTCTTTGTTAACTGGGATATATCTGTAAAGAAGAAAAAGATAAAGTATTTGGTATTGGAATAAACTTAGAAGTCAGTTCTGAGCATGAAGAAGTGGCTAAATAGGGATATTATATCAGCATTCCAATAGGGAGATTAAGCAATAGCAAATTACAGAGTGGGAGGAGTTATTTGACATGGGCTTTATGTGATGTTTAGTCACCTCTCTCAATTCACTGAAAGGGACTGGTAAGCAAGAGATAGGCTTCTCTTACAAACTATTATGCAAATGGATTTGGCTTGAACTCCAATGACTCCTGTAGAAGCCAGAAAAATTCACACCACAGTACTCTGCATCATCTTATGAAGTACAATGCATCCTGCATTATCTGGTGTCCCCCTTCCATTTGTTACTACTGCCTACAGGTACAGAATGTCTCGCAGAAGACAACACTTGATGACCCTCAACCACAAACCAGGTTTTAAGATTCTCAAATCTTTTTTAAGGCTCCGTTTCTTCCCTTCCAAAATATCTTGCACCAAATGTCTCTTGCCCTTGCATACTCTTTTTGCCATAACTACACCACTGTTCCACCTACCCCTGGGAGTCAGCTTCTGAACACTCCACGTGGGATGAGACCCCACTGTTAATGCTCGTGCTAGTGATGGTGCTGTCCCTGGGGCATGACATGGATATGAGGAAAAAGATCAGTATGACTTCTGGGAAAAAGATCTGCATGCCTGCTTTGTTGCATTGTAGCATGAAAAGAGTAGCTTTCAGGATAAAACTTTTACATTGAAAAACAGGGATGACAAGAAGGCAACCAGAATAGGCTCTGGAATATCAGTGTGTTCAGCAGACTCAACACAACAGGTTTATATAGGGAATCAAAATAAAGGTCAAGATATAGGCCCAGAAAGGGTTCCTATTGGTACATTTGTCTGTATATCCTTTTGGACCAAATCCTATCTTCAGTTGCATTCAAGTAGCTCCATTAAAGTCAGGGGAGATTTAGGGGGCAAGTGGGATCCTTTATAATGGGAAGTGAGAACAAGGAATTCATACTTTATTCAAAGTGGCCTAAAGCATAGCCAGAAAGCTAACTGAAGCACGTGAAGTTCTAAATTGCAATCTGCAGCCCTCACCATTTGAAGAATGGAGGTACTTCTGCAGAGAGTGTGAGAGTCACAACATACATTGCCTATTGGGATAGATCTACAGGCAGCCCCTCAGCTGTCTTTGAGAAACAGGCAGTGACATTTTGCTCCACATTGTGAGCACAGGGAGGACCCTGAGGCTTTGGGCAAATTGCCAAAGCAGTCCCTGACCTGGCAATATTTGAATGTCTCTGATTTAATTCATACAAATGACATGGATATTTCTCTCCAACTATAGCTTATCATGCACTAGGCAGGGGAGAGATGTATCTTACAGATTAATTGAATCAGTGAGCAACAGCTCACATCTAGCATCTGATTATGCAAGCTTATGAATCTCTGATTCAGTTAATCTATAAGGTGCGTCTCTACCTTCCCTTCTTCTGACTTCAGAGTAACACAGGTATCTGCCTCTCATCATACACTGATAACAGTGTCAGCCAGCAAACAAACAGCCAGGGAAAGGTCTGCATTTGTTTATGTACATGGCGCACATGCAATAAATTAATCCCTGCTATTTTGGGCTGAGACGTAACAAAAGACAGGGGATCCATTCCTTGACTTCTTACTTTGCCACGTTTGGGTCAGGCTTAGCATGCTTTCTGGCAGGTAGAGGCTCACTTTGAGTGTCATTTGTAGCAGGTACTTTCAGATTCTCAGTATCTTCAGTATTGCTCCTGAAACTGGAAAACCTATGGGGAAAAAAAATCAAGTGTGTTTGTTTAAGGATGTGTGAAAAATGACTAGCTTGAACTGTGTGAAAATCCATTCTCAAAGCAGAATCATCAGGCTGGAAGCTGGAAAAATAGTTAGCTAAGCCTGAGATTTAAAAGCTACCCTAGGGATTTAGAAGCACATTTTCTAACTGAAACTGATGCAAGTTGTGCATGTAAATCCCTCAGCTGGACTTCAAAATTTCAGCTTGATATCTATGATCTGTGACGGTTTCAGAGGGAATGTACTAGCCACTGAAGCATGTCTAAGTGTCAGATTTAGTGTTGCCATGACTCTTTCACTTGATACATGCTCCCACATAAACACACACGCATTAAACATACAGTCTTAGTAACATCATTGCAGGCCTGGGTTATTTTGGGATAAGTCTCTGTAACCCAAGACGTTCTGTCTTTCCTTGCTGATATCAGTAGGGTTGCAGGATATAAGCGACTCAAAGTAAAAAACTTGCTATTTGACTTTTCTTTAGACACTATGAGCTCCTATATACATGTGCAGAGACTGCTCCAACACGCTGGAAATCCAGCGCGTTGAAACAGACTCAATTAATCAAGTCCGCTGGAGCACAGAAATCGATGCACTCTGGCAGCCTTCCGCGTCATGTGTATCAGTGTCCTTGTACTAAAAAAAAAAGGTGGCGGGGCACTTTGAAATAAAACACATTTGATGAGCTTTAAAGTGCACCACCACCATTTTTTCAGCATGGGGATTCTGACACACGATACACAGGTGCTTTTAATTAGCATGGTTTTCTAATTAAAGGGCCCAGTGCTGCATCCCAAAGCATGTGTAAAAATGCCCTAGTTGAATATTCATTGTCCAAACTTCCCTCCCAGGATTCTGGAGTTAAAGTTGCCTATCACAGAGCATCATGAAAAATAAAAAAGCCTCACTACAAAACAATGGGATACTTATATATTTTTCGTTAGGATAGGATGGAAGAATTAGTCAGTCAAATAAAACCTATTGGCTCCCTACCCTCTTGTGCTCATTTCTGCTGTGTAGTAATCTGTTGCTTGAGTCTTCTCCTGTCCTCTCTCTTTGCTAGTGCTTCCCTCTTCATAAGCTGGGATAGAGCTGGCAAAGAAAGAGGAATCCCTTTAATACAGTTACTGTCAGTACCTAAACTACTGGAGGGCTAAATGCAATGTACACAGGATAATTCAATGAAGATCCTGTTTTAATAGAAGATATTTCAAGGATTGCCGCTTCATTCTAGGATACTAAAGTTGTGATAAAAGTGCCTAATACTATAAAGCATGGAATGTTTCCCAAGAGGTGCTGAACATCTTCATTTGCTATGGAGTTCAATGGAATACCAGAGTAGAGAACTTATCATAAGACAAGTCAACTGCTTGCATATCACACACTTGGTTTTTGTCCTGTTGTTCTATATCAAAGTAGCTCCTTTCTCATTATACCTGAGCTTTATCAGGATCCTACCTAGAATTCTCTTGATTTCCTGGAAATTAATGCACTTCCGCTTCATGCTCAGTACTGACTTTATAATACCATAAGAGCTATAAATATGTTCCACAGAATTTCTAGTTTAGTGTCCAAATACTGTGAACTTGGAACTGTGAAGAGTGCCAATGAAAAGCTGAAGAGACCTTTACCCTATATGCTGGCCTGCTTACTTCTGACTAAAAGAATTCTTTAAAAGCAGAGAAGGACAACTCTCACAGCAGTAAATAATGAAAGAGGAGGGACTACATATATAATGAGTGATTAGTATGTATTTATGTAACCCTTCTAGCATACCAGTTATGTGCCATGCAGTCATAATACATAAAAACATAGTAAACTATGACCTATTTGTTCTGCATTTGCCTGAGACAAATGACAATGACTCGTCCCCTAGAGTTGTCCACTGAATTATGGATTCTCAGATGGTCACCTTGGATAGCTGTGCTTCTGACTGCTAAAACAATCATTTGTACAATGGTAACAGCTTTAACTAATCCTAGCTGGTATATCCCAGGTGCTATATCTTTTAGCCTTGACAAATGAATGATGGTTTCCAGGTCTTCCCAGACAAGCCAGTTGTAGGTTTTCCCCTTGTCCTCTGATTTTTTTGTCATAATACCAAATACTGAACTCCTCTTTCATGATCAAACTGAGCATCATTTGCCTACATCTGGCCTTTATAACTGCTGTCTATGGCAGTAACTTTGTTCTCTTGAGAATGAGAGCTGGAACTGCTAAAGAGATGAAAGACATTATGGAAACAATCTAAAGAAATGAGCTCCTTAGTAAAAGATTTTCATGAGAACAGTGTTATAGTATAATGTAAGTGATGGGGAATTAATATAAATGATGAAGTCTCGTTTCATAAAACAAAATTAGCATGGATTTCTTCAGAGAAGAATGTTTAATTTCAAATGTTTATAATGTTGAAGAGCTCAGACAGAATGAGGGAATCATCAGTGTTTTATTAAAATTTTAGTTTCTTCTCACCATTGTGGACATCTACCCAAGAGAGCTTCAAATGAAGGGATATTGGCCAGATAAGTCTGCTATAGTGTCTCACTTCAATGCACACACAGTGAACACAGTGTTCTGCACAAAAGGAAGTTGTTACTGTACTCTGCTTACATACATATCAGATAACTAGATAATTCACTAAACTGCATAACACAAAGCCAGTTCCAAATCTTTGCCCTTGGCTTACATTACAACAAACATTGATTTCCTGAATATTAGTTAAATGCATAAATCACTTAAGAGCATGGCATCTTTTGGCTCTACTCTAGCTAACTGCATAATAATAAAGGGGAGGCAGCTGTTAAAGGGCCAATACTAGAAGTCTTGAAAGTGATGGCAGCTGGTCAGTTTCAGGCAGCAGCAGAGCTAAGGGTGGGTGACCAGGGCATGAGCCTCGGGCACCAATTCATTGAAGGTGCTGCCATACCATGCTGCCAAATTCAGTTTCCCTGTTGCCCCTTTTTGCTGATGCTGGAAGTTAGCAGCACTAGAGGAAGAGTTGGGCCAGGGCCAGTTTCAAGCTTTGGTCATAGGGAGCGTGGACATGAGACATTCACATCTGATGTGGTAGTTTAAGGTGTGCAGAGGTTGTGCTGCAATAGTCCCAGTCATAAAAATCATGCCTCCCCTCCCCCTGTCAAGGGAGAGGCCACTGCTGCAGAGGATGTGATATTGGTGCAGCCAGCAGGTTAACTGTCCCTCTACTGTAGCTGTTGACTTTGTAGCCACTGAATTTAGTGCTGTCCATCATTGGTAGAGATGGCAATTGGAATCACAGGAGTGAGCAGCAGTAGTGGCTGCAGTAAAGGGCTGCAAGAGGGTCCCTGCTGTATTAACTCTTTAGCTACTGGCCATGCTGACATCTCCCCCTGAAGCAGCAGTGTCTCCCACTGCTTCAGAGGAAGGGGAAAGGAACAGGGAGGGGTGAAAGGTTGCTGATGAGGGGATTATGACCTCTAGGATGTAACCCCCAGGCTGCCCAGGACACATGCCTTGCTGGTTATGTTTCTGGTTTCAAGACTACAAATGCCACAGCACTGACAACAGTGGAGATGTGGCATTGTGTACTTAATTAGGATTGCTTATTTAAGTTTAGGTAACTATATACCCTAGATAAGGGCAAAGCCTCTTTTCAGGATGGAGGCTATGCACTTAAATCAAAGATACTGTATGTGATATCTGATTATTTATTGGGAATTGGACAACAGGAAGCATTTTGTCAATCACAACTGTGATGGTGCTTGTTAAGTCACAGTCCCATTTCTACTTCCAAGACTTACTGCTGAGTATCCTATTGCTATTCCTTGCCCTCAGTTTCGCTGACTGGTGACATTAAAAAACAGTTCCACCTCTCCTTTACCTTTTAAGATCAAATTCTTCATCATCCAGATGCACAGGGACTTTGTATCGAACCTCTTGGGTAATAGTGCTGCTCTCTCTTTCAGAAGTGCTCAGCCTGCCAAAGAAGGAGGGTTACCCCATTACATAAAGTGCCTTGGAGACCAAATGGTGGGATTAGAATCTGAAGGGACTAAATCCTTTGCAAAATATTTGCACAGAATGATTAATTTTGGGGGATGTGTAGACAATAAGTATGGATTATGGAACCCCCTTGTTAAGCATCTGGGGTTTTCCTTCCCACAGTACTGTCATGATTGTCACTAGTGGAAAGTATCACCCAGAGAAATCTGACCCAGGGTCAGACTAGAAGGGAGGATGTATAAAGGTGCAGTATTTGGAATGAGAAGATATCCTCTCTTCTTAACTCTCCCACACATTTACTGTGTGTCATTTGGCAAGACCCTCTTAGCTCACTATATCTCGGTTTCTTCCTGGGTGAAATAAGGGTAATAAATACTTGGTTATCTCCCACAGAAGATTAAGAGGCAAAGAACATCCCTGTTTGCAAAATGCATCAAAGTTCTAGGGTGCAGGGTTCTATAGAAATAGCCATTATTAGTACTTCTGCTGGAGTTCATAAAGGATTCTCAGCACAGGCACATACCCCCAAGCCTAATTCTAACAAGCATTACATTTGTGTAAGCTCCACAGAAGTCACAGGGAGTCCTGAATGGGCTGGAATGTGCCAAAGATATACATGTAATGGACAGATCATGGAGATACTGTATTGCTCTTGGGAAATATAAAATCATTTCACTGCAGGATTTGATTTTTGCATTGGATATTGCACGAATATTTGTTGTTTTAACTGACATCCTTGGCAGTGAACTTGGAACTGCAGTATCTAATTGACCAGAATATAATGTTCTGGACTTTCCTCATACTAAGGGGTTAGTAAGTAACAGATACAAGGTTTGGGCAAAAGAAGAACTGAATATAGTGTCAAAATTCATCCCAGCAAACAGGTTCTTGCCCCTTGGCTCCTTACTCTGCGCCATTCCGATCAGGTTCTTCATGTTCTGTGGCTCTAGGACTCCTGTATCTGGCATCTTGGGTGCTGCTTCTTTCCTCATCATCTGGGACAGCTCTGGTAAGCAAGGAAAAGCCCACTTAACTACAACCTCAGAGAGCTGAATTACTTCCTGAACCAGTTCTATGTGCTGAGGACAAAGAAAGATTCTTTTTGTGCCCAGTTGCACTGTTTAAAGGATCTTTCTATGGGGATCATTTCATGGGCTTAATTGCATTTCAATGTACTCATATTTCAGTCACCCTTCAACACCTCTGTTGCCATTGCAACATTGTACTGTAGACCATATCCTCTCCATATTAGTCTTGGTTAAAATCTAAGGGATCTAATCTGTCTAAGCGCACATCCACAGGAGAAAAGAGCCAGAGTGTTAAATCTGAGCATGCAGAGAAGGGCTACAACCCAGACCTTATTCAATGTCTTGCAGCTGGGATGCAGACTTTTGAACAGTTTCCATTATCACAGTTCTTGACTGATAGTAATAAAAAGACTGAGTCCTTTTATGCCTTTCCAGACCAGCTGGACTTCACATTTTCCATGGTCTTCATATTCTCTGGTAGATTCAGTAAACCCAGTGCCTTCTTACCTTTTAATATTATATTCTGTACCATTCTGATGTTCAGGGACTTCGTATCTGGTGTCGTTAGGAGGTGGAGGGATATCCGCAGACTGTGAGCTGGACCTGTCAAAAGTGGAGAATTATTAAATTGCTTCACTGGTTGGTGAAAGTTGTTCAAGTGGTTCTCAGATGGCATTCATAGGAATTACTGTTAGGAATAACAAGCCTACATTTTTCAAGCCTAACAAGCCTAGAAAAATAGCAAGTAACTTGAGTTAGAGTACTGATTTCCTTTTAGAAAAGCATGCCTGCTACCTCTACCCGACAAAAATAGAGACTTCTAGAAAACACATGAGGTACTTATGTCTCAAACAGAGCAGCTCCTCTTTTGGTTCCCTCCTCCTATTCACCAAAGACTTTGAAGCCTGCTGATAAAGCCCAGAAAGAATCTCTTAGGGGACTGTTAGCCTGCATGGCTAGCAACAACTCCAAGGCTTCTTCTTGGAGTAGAGTTCCTAACATGCATCTGCGTTTGTCTTCTATCCACAAAAAGGTTAGAATGGTGTCACAAGACCACACTTAACTTCTGAGACCCTTTAGTGGGACAAAGTAAGGAATTAAGACACAAAGTGAGGGACTCAGGAAAAGAAAAATGCTGACTGTAGGTAGATTAAATCTTCTAGCCTGGTTGATTCTCCAGTAGAAAATCTGAGTAGAGATGATTTATTATTAATATAATCAAATCTATACTCATGGCATGATGAGTGCACTCCAAAGCTCTTACCTTGTGAGGTTTGAATTTGTGTCCTCCAGGTGCACAGGGACTTTGTACCAGTGGCGCAGCTCAGTTGTAGCATCAGCAGCACCAATCCCATAATGGGAACTGGACCTGCAAAGAGAGAAAGAGAGATTCATGGCACCTTAGAAGAGAGACCGGTTAGAGTCCAAAGTTACAATATCATTGATAAACAATATATTCCTCTAGCTCCTTTACAGACATGTAACTACCCATCAGCTATATTGTGCACAGCAGACTGCACATTATGACATTGCATTGTTCAAGACAGTTTCTGGATGCGAGTCCAAGAGACAAATGCCAACATGGGAAAGGAGATGAAGGACCATAACATATTGTGAAATGATGGGACAGAAGGTGGTGGTATGAAGTGGGTATGGGGATTCAAGCAAAGATATTTCCAAATATGTTGGGGCATTCTACAGACCCTAGTTTCTACACCTACAGATATGCACACAGTGAAGCAGCTGCTCTGTACTCCTTCTGGCTTATTTCAGGGGAGATGATAATGTGTGGAACTTCAGGTCTTTGGTCCAACACTGTATTTATCTGTTTTATTGCTTTGTCACTGTAGGAAGCAATAAAGCATATCAGTAAATAGCTTGTTTTGACCTCCTGCTCCTCAGTACCCCATATCCTGCCTTGGTAATCATTTCTTCAATTGTGCTCCATGACACAAATGTTCTTCCCCTCTGACTATTCAAGTATTATTGTACTAGAATGCTTCACAGCCACTAGTGGATTTATCTTCACAACAGCCCCATATGGTAGGGAAGTATAATTAGTCTTATTCAATAAATGGTGAATTGAGACAGTAGAATAAGGATATGTCTACAAAGCACATTGCAGCATCTGGGTAAGTTAGTGCTATGATGTTAATGTGACTACACCATTTCTAGTGAGCTATTTCAGATACTTCTATCCAGCACTACCCTAAGTGACTTCCCGAAGGTCACAGAGAATCTGCGACAAAGATGAGAATAGAAATCAGGCCTTCCAAGATTTGTCACAGAGCTATACAGTGCTATGATGACATGATTATATTTTCCAGAGGTCATTAAGGCAACAATGAGAAGATAACAAACATTGATCTGGAAGGGATAAGTGAAGATGTGACAACGTGGAAGGAGATGGAAGGCTGTAATTAAGGTGGTTATAGCCACCCCCACCCCCACCCCCACCCCCACCCATCCAAAGCCTGTGAGACCAGAGAGAAAGAAAAGAGATCACTAAATGTTACTGGCACGGAAATCAAATTCATATGTTGTCCTCCCCAATCCTTTTGAGTTAATATCCCTTACAGAATAGAGTATTCTCTATTCCGCAATGTTGCACTGGCACAATTCAAAACTGAAGAGGGTTTAGTATCACTTCTTTAAAAGCTGCTTTCCACAAGGGAAGACATTCTGTGGTGTGGTTACTAATTAAAATGACAATGGACCTCTGAGGATATCTGAGTCAGGGTCCTCTCCTGCTGTTCAAGTTAAGAACCCATCCGTCATATTCTTTATATCAACTAAAGAGATTGCTCCCAATTCAGAGGCATCAAAGGAATGCTACCTCTTGTCAGAGAAAATGGGATCATGTTTTTCGTCATGCACGGTTGGTCTGGGGATGCTTTCCTTCTTTCTATCATAGGAAAAAAAAGTGACAATGAATGAAGAGACTTCAGTCTTTGTTTTTGTGCCTCCCATTCACCTTCCTATCATTAAACAAGCTCACCTTCAAGAATAGGGTAAAAAACATACAAAGACAGCTATGTAATCAATTCTTCTAAGTAAAGAGAGTCTGGTTTATTTTCATAGATTCATAGACATTAGGGCTGGAAGGGACCTCAGAAGATCATCAAGTCCAGCCCCCTACCCCAGGGGCAGGAAGTCAGCTGGGGTCATAGGATCCCAGCAAGATAAACATCCAAATGTCTCTTGAAGGTGTTCAAAGTAGGTGCTTGAACCACCTCCGGTGGCAGTTTATTCCAAACATTGGGGGCTCGGACAGTAAAGAAGTTCTTCCTTACGTTCAGCCTGAAACGGTCATGGAGGAGTTTAGGACCATTCAACCTTGTCATCCCTTGGGGCGCTCTGGTGAACAGACATTCCTTGTGAGCACCCCTGATAAACTTATAGGTGGCCACCAGATCACCCCTGAGCCTGCACTTTTCCAGGCTGAAGAGTCCCATGGCTCTCAGTCTCTCATCATAAGGTCTGTTTTCCTGACCTCTGATCATGCACGTGGCTCTCCTCTGCACCCTCTCAAACTTCTCCACATCCTTTTTGAATTGTGGAGCCCAAAACCGGACGCAGTACTCCAGCTGCGGCCTCACCAAGGCCAAGTACAACGGGAGAATGACATCCTGGGACTTGCTTGAGAAGCATCTATGGATGCAAGCCAGCATTTTGCTTGCTTTACTAGCTGCAGCATCACATTGAAGGCTCATGTTCATCTTGTGGTCAGTCATGACCCCCAAGTCCCTTTCGTCTGAAGTGCTAGCCAGTGTAGTACTGCTGAGCCTATAAGCATGCTGTGGGTTTTTCCTCCTGAGGTGGAGAACCTTGCATTTTTTGGTGTTAAATGCCATCAGGTTCTTGTTTGCCCACTTCTTGAGACTGTCGAGGTCAACCTGGATTGCCCTCCTGTCCTCAGGTGTGGACACTTTACCCCAGAGTTTGGTGTCATCGGTGAACTTGGCCAGTCCACTTCTGACACCAATGTCTACATCATCAATGAAGATGTTAAATAGTATAGACCCTAGGACAGAGCCTTGAAGGACCCCACTGGTCACAGGGCACCACAACAATTCAACCACCATCCTCTGGGTCCAACCACGGAGCCAATTCCCCAGCCAATGAATCATGGTGAGGCCGAGGTCGCAGTTAGCCAGTTTTGCCAAGAGGTGATCATGGGATACCAGATCGAAGGCTTTTTTAAAGTCAATATATAGGACAATCGCTTCTCCCTTGTCCAGGTGATAAGTCACCTGGTTGTAAAAGGAAATAAGATTGGTCAAGCAAGACCTACCTGCAACAAATCCGTGCTGGCTATCCCTCAGGATGCTGCCGTCAGCCAGACTGTTAAGAATAGCCTCTTTGATAATCTTTTCCAAGACTTCCCCGGGATAGAGGTCAGGCTGATGGGCCTGTAGTTTGCCAGATCCACTTTCCTCCCTTTCTTGAAGATAGGCATGACATTGGCCTTCTTCCAATCTTTGGGCACTTCACCAGAGCACCAGGAGCTCTCGAAGATCCATGCCAGGGACTGAGCTATGAAGCTTGCCAGGTCCTCGAGTACCCTGGGGTGTAAACTGTCAGGGCCGGCTGACTTGAAGGTATCCAGCCTCTCAAGGTGTTCCTTCATGAGGTCAGCATTGATGGAGGGTAAGGAATCTCCCTCACCTTGCCCTGTCCCATAATGGGCAAGGGCGTCTCTTGGGACTGGTGAAAAACCGACGCAAAGTGCCCATTTAACAAGCTGGCTTTTTCCTGGGCGCCGGTTGTCAGTTGTCCCATCTGGTTTAGCAAGGGTTCAATGTTACCCTTGCTTTTCCTCTGACTCCCCACATATCTAAAAAAGGACTTTTTATTGTCCTTGATACTTGCAGATAGTTGGAGTTCCATTGCAGCCTTGGCTTTCCTGGTTCGCTCCCTGCAGGTCTGGACCAGAGCAGTGTATTCCTCCTTGGTGGTGGATCCCATCCTCCATCCTTTGTAGGTCTGTCTTTTTAGATGCAGCAGGAGGTCTGCTAGTTCCCTGAAGAGCCAAGGGGGCTGCTGTGCCCTTTTGCTGCCTTTCCTCTGAGACAGGATAGACTTTGCTTGCGCATCCAGGATTGAGCAACCACTCATTCTGAACTCCCCTCCCCCTTGGGTTGTGGCCTTTTAGTGCCTGACTGACAAGCCTCCTTAGCTTGTGTTACGTCTCAGCTCTGTATTCTTGGGCAACCCTGGCACAGGATGCAGTCTGTCTGACTCACAAAGGACTCACCCCCCCCTCCCTCCCCTCCTCTACCTAAATTAAACTGATTAAGATGCAGTGAGAGACACACCTAAGACCCTCACCAGATAAGGGTGACAAGAATGAATCAACTGCCCTAGGTCTCATTTACATCCGAGATGGAACCAGATGACCATTCATTTACATGAGAGATGGAAAACAGAAAGCCTGAAGCAGAGACTGCAGTGAATTCTGGGACCAGAGAAGCAGGAGAGCGCTGCATGATGGGGAATCTGTGCT
>NW_005842554.1:874483-893623 GCF_000455745.1 Alligator sinensis
TTAATTTGTGTGTGTTTGTGTGTATGACTGATTTGGTGACTGGAGGAACCCAGCCCATTGAGATTGAGTCCTGCAAGATAGCTCCACTGGGGGTGAGGGCTTGCAGAAGGGAGAAATACAGCTCCGTATAGTAACACAAGCAGCACATTGACAGAATCACCGAGACCCTAGAAACTATCCCTAATAAATGAGCACACCCCAAAGTAATGGGCAGATTTGGTAACACTTGTTGAAGTCAGCTTTCCTGAAGTTGAGGACTTCTGTATTGCTCACTGACTTGCCAGCTTTACGGCAGATGGTGAAGGTAATCAGCTCATGGTTGCTGTCACCCAGCTTCCCTTCAATCATTAAGTCATTGATTAGGTCGTCCCCTCTTGCCAGTACCAGGTCAAGCAGCACTTTACCTCTTGTCGGCCCATCAACTTCCTGCATCAGATAGAGCTCATCCACCCACAAGAGAAAGCTTTGTGACCGCTCAGATTTGGCCGAGTGCTCTTCCCATGAGATGTCTGGGTAGTTGAAGTCTCCCATGACAATTATGCACCAGGAGCGTGTGGCCTCAGCCAGTTCCCTGGTGAACTCCTGGTCAAGGTCTTGATCCTGGGTAGGAGGTCTGCAGTAGACTCCCACCATTGTGTCCCTTGTGCCATGTTCCCCACGGATTTTAACCCAGAGGGTCTCCAGTCGTCCACCCTGGGCAACAATGTCAGCTTGCAGGGATGCATAGTTTTCCTTGACATAGAGAACTACACCCCCGCCCCTTTTGTCCACTTGATCTCTCCCGTACAGGGTATAACCATCTATACCTGTGGCCCAGTCATGGGTGGAGTCCCACCAGGTCTCCGTTATCCCTATGACATCATATTTATTTGTGTTTAGCAGGAGGACAAGTTCCTCCTGTTTATTCCCAAGCTCCTGGCATTGGTATACAGGCACGCCAATGGGGGGCCCTTGACTTGCCTATAGCTCGTTCCAAGGCTGGGGCAGGGGTAGCTCCCTTAAGTGTGTTGGCCTGCTGGCTTTGCAAGGGTTGCTCAGCGGGCCAGCAGTGGCAGTAGTCCCCCCATCCCCCGGCAGGCTTAGTTTAAAGCCTGGTGGAGCAGATCAGCCAGTCTGACTGAGAAGAGCCTCCTCCCCAGCGGAGAGAGGTGGAAGCCATCCCTTCCCAGCAGCTCACTGTTTTATATTTTATAAATATAAAAGGGTTATATTTTAATAGGTTGTGATTTTGTGAAGAGTGAAGAAGGCAGAATTGACAGTCAGTTTATCCACAGTACAGAAACTTTCATTGCAAGCTTCCATCATGTGCTTCTTCACAAACCAGTTTTGATAGAGAGACAACCTTTAGGCATAATAGGAGAGTTGGTTGGGAATTGCTGGCCCCTCCCTGGCTGAGCTGGTAAAGGGTTAATGCTTTTCACTGTTCTGGAAGGAAAAGAAAATACTGAAAACATTGGTTTTACTAGGCAATAGTTTAGTACAGGGCTTGAAGGGGGACCTGATAGCCGTTCCTCCTAAGAGGAGAAGCCATATAAATGAGTCAAGTCTTTTAAGGTGTGAGTGGGGGAGAGGGAAATCAGAGATATTTCTAGAAAGGAACAGGTATATCTGTGGGGAGGGCAACATTTCATCCATCACCTCTGGGTCAGGGGTATCCTCCCTGTTTATGCCTGGGCCTGCAATCTACAACCTTCCTCCTTTCTCTTTCTTCAGCAAGGAAGAATCAGGCATATAAAACTACTTTGGGATCTTTCTTGATGAAACATGATATACAAATAAAAAGTTTGATGCCCATCTGATGCTTATTCAAACTTACATAAAGGGTAAGAAGAACAGTGACAAACCGCTTTAATTTAGAGGTATCGACATAACACCCATAACAACAATTCTGAATACAATATTGTAATAGGAGGGTGGACAGGGTTGCTGTGCTCTCCCTTGCCGCCTCCTTACCATGCCAAGCTGCTGACTAGCACCCTCAAATTCTTGCCCACCACGACTTTGATGTCATATATATTTTATGCCTTTCGTCCTCTTGGCCACGGTTCTCCTGTTATCACTAGTCCCATTCGTGTCTTGGGTGTTCTGTGCCCCCCAGCCTTATGGACTATGTGTGGCTCCAACCACCCCTGTCCCACGCCCCAAGCCTTGCAGATGGAACTGACGTTGTTCGGTCTCTCTCCGCGCCCTCTCTGACGCTTGGGCTCTCCGCAGCCCCGTCTCGCACTATGCGCTCTCTGGCACTTGGCAATTGCTGCCCCCTCTCTCTTGGGGACTGGGGTTCTCATACTGCTGCAGGTCCCCTATGAGGCCTCCTCCATCCCCTCTTAGCCTCACCCAAACTGCCGGTCACAACAACAAACATAACACAAGCCCCTGGGCTATAACATAAATCTAAGCCATCTGGCTCCAACCTTCTTCTCGCCACACCAGAGTTGCTTCATCTGTCCCCAGTCTCGGGCCATACCTGCAGTTTGGTCTCTATGCATTACTCATTCCAGCAGGGTTCCTTCCCCGCTTGGCTGCCAGAAGGGAACTCCCCCCATGGCCTCCAGCCTGTGATTTATATAGGAGCCAGGTCCTACCTCTTCTGGTCAGCTGACTAGGCAGGTGTGGGTCACTAGTTCCCTCTAGTTGCCACAGCAACCGGCACCTGAGGAGTTATCCCGGCTCTCCAAGTAGCAGGCACCTTAGTGCCCTGCTACAAATATGTTTCCTGGGTAAGGGCGGGCTCTAAGCAGTACATCAACTGAGAACCAGGTCAGAACCCCATCCTGGTTACATCTCTCTCACCAGATTGTTGGAATAAGCCTGATTTACTTGAATGATATTTCATTAGAGGGAATCCGACATAGGCATAAGGCAAGTTAAATGGAAAGCCTGATAGACAGAGTAAGGCAATAGGCTAAGGTTATGTGGAGAACAGAAAATCTATTTAATGAAGGACTTTTAGATTTCAAAATTTATTTTAGTTTTGGAGTAAATCCTACAAATGTATGCATTCTCTGTGAAAGATAACTGTGAAAAAATGGTTTGTTCACAATGTTTCAATTTTGACTTTTTATATTAAAATAAGAAAACATTTTCAAAGGAAAGAAGCTACAGTATTTTGTTTCAGAAGTGTTATAATGGACCATTCCGTTTTCCTCCTAAATGAAATCTAATTGACATTTTTGCAATTCCATGAAGCATTTCAATTGACCTGCATTTCCTGAAAGCTCCAGAGCACATGTTCCACGAGAAGCACAATGCTCAGTTCACTGCAGGCATTTTACACTGACTCTACCTTTGACTTGCAGAAAAGGTTGTGGCTATGGTAACCAATTCATCCCAGGAGATCAGATCAGGCTCCTCCTTAACCAAGTAGTCACTAGGAACAGAAACATAATAAGACTTGACCATATAATATTTGTGTGATAATATAATCCGTC
Organism: Alligator sinensis; assembly: GCF_000455745.1. Taxonomy (NCBI): domain Eukaryota; kingdom Metazoa; phylum Chordata; order Crocodylia; family Alligatoridae; genus Alligator; species Alligator sinensis. The sequence continues at coordinate 877,915 of NW_005842554.1, forward strand.
TGAATCTCTGATTCTCTGAATCAGCATCAAATCTTCGGATTTGGCCAAATCGAATCTGGGACAGTAAGCCGAATCAACTAATTGAATCACTGTCCCCAATTCAGGCCATATCCAAATCCAAATCGAATAGGGCCCATTTCACATACCCCTACTGTTCATAACAGTAAGAGTATAGTAAAGAACTGTCACGGTATGCTAGAGTATAGCCTACTCTGCCAGACCATAGACTTAAGTTACTGTGTCCATTTCCCCCTTTGCCAATTGTTACCTATAGCGTATTTTTCCCCTCAGGCTTTATCCTTTCTGGGATCAACTGAGTTTAACTTATTTCCTTTGGGGGACCAGCTCACAGTCTAAAGGATTCAACTGTTATGAATGGTAGGGGTGTTTGAAACGGGCCCTATTCAATTTGGATTCGGATTCGACCTGAATTGGGGACAGTGATTCAATTAGTTGATTTGGATTACTGTCCCAGATTCGATTTGGCCAAATCCAGATCTGAAGATTTGATGCTGATTCAGAGAATCAGCGATTCAGACAGACACAGCTTGAAATGTTTTTTCTACATACCACGAGGTACCCGACATGGCTTGTGAACGTTGCAATGCTGGGGCAGACGGAGCATACCTCAGGAGTGCGGGGGGGGCCTGCATGCTCAGTGGGGAACCCAGAAGTGGACCGGAAGTACTTCCGGTCCACTGGGGAGCACGCGGGGGGGCCCCCAGCATCCCCCCTGCTCAGCGATTGGCCGTGGGGGGACCCTGGGTGCTCCCCAGACCCAGGAGGCACCAGTCGCTGAGCCCAGGGGGTGTGTGGGGGGGGAGCCCCCAGCACTCTCTCTGGCGGACCTAGAAGTGGACCAGAAGTGCTTCTGGGCCGCTTCCGGGTCTGCTGTTGAGTGTGCTGGGAACCCCACCTGTGCTCCTGTGGGATGCTCCATGTGCCCCAGCATCACAGCATTCACGAGCCACCTGCTACCTAGAGGTATGTACAAAAAACATTTAAAGCTGTGTCTATGTTCGAATCGCTGAATCTCTCCGATTCAATTTGGAGAGATTAAAGGGTCCTCTGATTAGATTCAGATTTGGAGATTCGGCCACCGAATCAGGCTGAATCTCCACTGAATCAAATCAGGGACCAAAGCTTCGCGCAGCCCTAATGAATGGCTGTGTCACTGAGCCAGTGAGTTAACTGACCATAACCACAAGAAGCACATTCAGACAAGCACAGTCAATGTGGTATGTGGCACTGCAAAACTTGCTTGTAGCACCATAAACCGGACAGTCTGTTGTTCTCCATGCTGTAAGAGCGTGCTGCCTGAGCGTGCCCTGTGCCCTTTTATTTTTCTGCAGGTTTTTCTGACTCCTGGATATCCAGGGATCAAAAATTAAAAAAGAGCAGAAAAAAAATTGGCTCAGCTCAGGCAGCATGTTCTGCTAACAAGCAGAGCCAGGCCACCCGGAGCCACGCTGCAGCTGCCAGCCAGGCTCTGCCCAGCAGGATTGCTGTGGCTGCAGCCCCAGGACCCCAGGTAAGGCTGCTGGGGCCAAAAGTGCTCGCCCCAGCCTCCCCTACTACCCCTAAAGGGAGAAGCCATATCAATGAGTCAAGTACTTGGCTCACGCCAAAGTGTGCATGGCACAGGTGTTCCCTGGGAACAAGTAGCTGTGCTGGAAAGTGCACCGCTGCTATGTGTCCCTGGGGAAACCAAACATCCCCGCACATCTGGACGTGCCCAAGGAGTGTTCTACAATCATGCATTTGCTATAATAACAAAACACAGAAATGTATTTATGGATTCCCACTAAACAGACATCAAAGCAGTCTAAACTCTACCTTTTCGTCAGAGATGTAGTAGCTGTGAACTTTTCTTCACTTGGAGGCATTGATTGGGGGGCACTGCTCACACTTTCTTCACAGGTAGAGCTAGTTACAAAGAGAGTTACAATTAACCTGACATGATGTCGCAGATATATTTGGTATGTCCAAGGTTCTTACAGTTATTTAAGTTCAACAGAGCAAAGGAAGACTGAATTTAGGAAGCAAGGCCCAAATCTGAAGTCTACCTTTGACACCAGAAGTCCCTTTCATTAAGGGGTTTTGCCATCTCAGAACCAGAAAAATATCAAATTATATTCTAAAAAGCGAACATCTAAAACTTTCATTAATTTCATTTCAAAAAATATTTTTGCCCTGGTTTACATGTGTTTGTGTAGCATACGTAGAGGTGATTACACAATAGCTTAAAAGGAAGTCTGACGCTTGTATATTGCGTGGGGAGGGTATAGGTTTGTGGGGGGCTGTGGGTGTGTGGGTTTCTGGGGTGAGGAAGCATGTAGATGTGTGTGTGGATATGTGGGGTGTGGGTGGGTATGGGATTTGTGGGGGATTGTGTGTGGGGGAGGGTGGCTGGGGTGTGTGAGGGGTGTGAGGGTCTGCGTGCATGGCAGTGCGAGGGAGGTATGGGTGCGTGTGTATCATGGGGGTGTTTATGTGGGACTCGCCCTACAAACACACACCCACACATGTGCGCATCCTCTGCCCCACCTGCGCACGCCTTGTGCCCCCGCCTGCGTGCGCATGTGCACACCCTCTGTGCCACTGCCTGCCCCAAGCATAGCCCATCCCAGCCCCCGCTGAGCAGAGCCTGGTGTGGCCTCTGGCCACAGCAGCAGCCCATAGCAGCAGGAGCTGTACACCCGGGGTTCCCTCCAAGGTGTGCACATGATTTGAAAACTTTTTAATGCTGCACACCAGCCCAGAGAGGAGCTGGGCGCAGAGGGTGGAGGAGGCATCGGGGCTAGCGCGGGACATTTACCAGACATTTACTCAGGCAACAGCTCCTCCCCAAGCTGAGGCAAGGCGGAGGTGGGGATGGGGGCTGGGGCAGGGGCAGACTGTCTCCTTGTGGCACTGGGGAACTGCACGGCTGGTTTTTTACCTTGTTGCTGCCTCCGCTGCCTCCAGTGTGCCAGGACATTCATTTAGTTACCGGCTGAGTGGGGGAGGAGGTCCTGGCTCTGACCCTCCTCTGTCCCCGGCCCTGGCCCCGGCCCCGGCCCCGGCCCCGGCCCCGGCCCCAGGGAAGGAACAGGGGGTCCCCAGAACTACATCTTGTAGGGGGTCCCCAAAGATTATGGGCCAGCCCTGCATGTGATTTCCCTCTCATACAAGTTTTACACCACTGTAAGTTTCTATTTTTCAATTAAGTCACTGCTGATTTGCAAAGGCACAGATGAAAAGAAAATATGGGCATATAAACACCATAGAAGGAAACCATTGCATAGAAGCAGTTCACATAACTTCTAGTGGTGCACAGAACTCTTTTAGTGCTTTCTTTATTTTACTTTTCTTTGGCACAATGTTTGGGTAAAGCTATTTAATTCAACATGTAAGTACCTATAGGAATTTCTTCATCAACACACACTCAAGTATTCAGGTTATGTTGGTATCTGATTTTGTGTGAGGGGAATCAGACCCAAACCCTCTAGCTGTTTGTGACAACTGACAATTTTAACTCTTAAATCTGTTCATGAATGTCTAATACCCCATAAATGCAATACCTTGCTGCTGTCCTTGACACACATTGCAGAGCCCCATCAGGCTTATTCAAACAATACATAAGAGTGCTTAAGCAGAACTCAATTACTATTTGAGTGGTCATATGTTTGTTACACTATTTACAGGACTGAACCAAAGCGGCGCGCTCCTTATACCTTACACCGCTACACATTAGAGGGAACATTGTGTGCACCCTGTCCCACACCCCACCCTGGCTGTGCAGTACCTGCCCCAGCCCCAGCCCCAGCCCCAGCCTTACTCTCTCCCTCATCACTGATGGGGGGTCCAGATTGAGGCCCAACTCACCCTAGCCCATGCTCTTGCCTGTGCTCTGCTCCCTCCCTCATGGCTGGGGCCTCAAATCTGCCACCCCGCCCATGGCCCTTTCCACTGCCCCCACCAATTTACCTGCTGCCAATCACAAAAGAGTGAATTTACCTCACATATAACGAATTTTGGGTAGAAAAGGGGTCATTGCATAAAAACGAATTTGCATATACAAAACCTACATAAAGGGAAACCTGTATCTCATTCAGGGCAGTCCAGCTATGATAAACCTGCAGGTTGTATGTGGCCCACTTGGGATTAAGTTGCAGCCCCCAGGATCCTGCCAGGCCACTGTTTCCTCCATTGCTTATTACAGCTGGAGACTCTTGGCTCCCCTTCCCTCCTCCAGCTTTAACTGCCTTCCCCTGCCCCAGCGGGCAGGAAGTGAAAATGTGTTTCAGCCAGGGTAGATGAGGGTGAACCTGGGGCCATGCAAGCATGTGTTGCAGTTGGGGGGACTGGGAGTGTTCATGATGCAGCAATGGGGAGGGTGTACAGTGCAGCAAGGTGGGGTGTCCGCATAGCATGCAGCCTAGGGGGAGCCCATGGCTCACCCAATAGCAGCTCCTCGATGTGAGACTCTCACTGATTCAGTCAATGGGGTATTCAGCCCTCAGTTGCTTAGAAGTTGGACAGTCCTGATCTATTTGACAGACGGATTCAGAATCAGCACTGGAAGAAGCCACAGTAATTCAAGCTCTAAGCACCTCTTCTCTCTGTAATTGGCAGATACAAAGCTCGCTGGTGGAAATAGTGAGAGTGCATCAGACTAAGTAGGTCCTGTAAAGACTAAGCCAAATAGGAGGTCTTGTGAGGGAGAAAGAGGAAGGAATAGAAAATCTTGATTAAGTGCAACTCAGCCATTATGAAGGATGGCCTGGGTGCATGACTCTCCAGCAACCACTGATAGGTGCTAGTTCTGAATGTTTTGTGTTAAGCAGCACAGATTATCCTTCATAACTCATTACCTTTTCCCATACTGCGACCTGATTTCTGCTGAGGACTTCTCATTAGGGGCCTGTCTGTCTTCACCATTTCTGCAAGTAAAATGCAATACAAATCAGTCAGAGCAGGTGCTGGAGCAAGACAGGGGGGAGGAAGTAGTTTATTAGGTTTATGATATACACAGTGCAGGGATCAGGTTAAAATGAAAGTCCATTTAGTTTAGGAGACATAAACTGCATTTTTTGTGCTGACTTCTTAGTTGAAGGAGACAGGTGCTGTTTACTGAGGGCCTAAATAGCAGAGGGCCTCATTACACCTGACGCTGTGAGCCACACAAATGTTGAATGGCTTAGTGTTTTGGAGCAGTCACACCTTCAACTTGGTCAGCATATCTGTGGGAAGTGGCCACACCTCAATGGAACAGGAGTTGGGTTGTGCAGATCTAGAGATAACCCTGCCTTGGAGTTATGTAACTTTGAACTGCAAAACAAGTGTTTTAAGACAGCGTTTCTCAACCCGTGGGTCGCAGCCCAAAAGTGGATCGCAAGAATATTTCAAAGGGTCGTGAGCTGCGGCAGGGCAGGGGGTGGTGGGAAGGCACCTACCCCTTCTAGTGGGCAAAGGGGGTGGGGGAGAGTTGTGTGACCAGGCTGGCATCACTGGGGCCAGTGCCTATGGTCATGGGTGTGGGGAGGCCCAAAGATGCTGCTGGGGCAGTAGGAGGGGCCATGACCAGGCTGCCTGGCCCCGTGCAGTAGCCCCAGCCTAAGACTGGGGCATGGGAGTGCCACAAGCCTCTCCTCCTTCTCCCTCCATCCTGTGCTGGGGCTGGACTTGCTCTGCTGCTGCTTACATGAGCCAGAGTTGCCGCAGCCACCATGCTCTGGCCTGAGTAGGATGGGGCAGCTAGGGGCCCCTCTGGCAGGGCTGGGGGGGCAGGGGTCTGGAGCGAGGGACACCAGCATATAGTGACATAGCAAGAAAGTTTGGAGCCTGGGGCAAACCTGCAGTGGCAGCCCGCCCTCGCCCCATGCACAAATCTGGGGGGCACATGCCCCCCATGCTTGCCTGGGGATACATGCAGGGGCCCCACACCCTTGCCCCCCAAATGAGCTGCTTGTGACTCTGTCCCATGCTTCGCCCCGACTGAGCAATGCCTGTTGGTGCCCCTTCACTTTGGCACCTGGGGCAGTCATCCTTCTTGCCCCTCCCTTGCTACAGTACTGCCAGCATGGCCCGGGGTGCAGTGGGTCAGACACCGGCAAGGCCAAGAGGGTCTGGCCATGGATCTTTGCAAATAGGTCCTGGTAGGAAAAAGGTTGAGAACCACTGCTTTAAGACACTTCAAGATGTTAATGTGCAGACAATCCAGGGGTTAAGAGCTCTAGAAGCCACCCAAAATTACAGTGCAACAAGGTCCAGAGCTGCTGGCTACCTACAGCCCTTACTGGCTTTAGTTTGCAGTGTGGGTGTTCTGGGTACTTGCTACCACTTAGCTTATCATGAAACAGACTCATATCAGAGACATTTAAATTAAAACATTAACTCTTTAATAACATTATAAAGTGCCTCCTCAGTTCCCTCTTTAGTGTTACAGCCACCAGACTATGGAATTTATTGTTTCATGACTGCACTGTACCGCAGTCATGCAGCTCACATACAAGCAAATTTTCTATCAACATGATGAAAACCCAGTCCCATTGGTGGTGTGTTTCAGTTGCTATGTATTATGGTTCAAACAACATAACTTAAGCACTGTACCTGCGATCAGTAGAAATGGAGCTCCTCAATTTAGTTTCACTCCAGGTTCTGGTTGTTTGGCTTTTACTGCCTGCATCAGTGCTACAAAATAGAGCAAAGAAGACAGTGTAGCTGCCAAGCAAAATAATTCAGCAGTGCAGCTGGTCAAAACTGTTGTGAGCATAAAGGTTTTTTTCTAGTCACATTTAAAAAAAATATTTTTTCATTTTAAAAAAATTCTGGAAAAAGCTATGCCAATATTAACCATTTTCATTAAAAATTAATTGAAACCATTATAAAAATAATAATTTACCAAATCACTTTATTTCCAGAAAATAAAAATTCTCAGTTACCGGGGCAGGGGTCTGGAGCGAGGGACACCAGCATATAGTGACATAGCAAGAAAGTTTGGAGCCTGGGGCAAACCTGCAGTGGCAGCCCGCCCTCGCCCCATGCACAAATCTGGGGGGCACATGCCCCCCATGCTTGCCTGGGGATACATGCAGGGGCCCCACACCCTTGCCCCCCAAATGAGCTGCTTGTGACTCTGTCCCATGCTTCGCCCCGACTGAGCAATGCCTGTTGGTGCCCCTTCACTTTGGCACCTGGGGCAGTCATCCTTCTTGCCCCTCCCTTGCTACAGTACTGCCAGCATGGCCCGGGGTGCAGTGGGTCAGACACCGGCAAGGCCAAGAGGGTCTGGCCATGGATCTTTGCAAATAGGTCCTGGTAGGAAAAAGGTTGAGAACCACTGCTTTAAGACACTTCAAGATGTTAATGTGCAGACAATCCAGGGGTTAAGAGCTCTAGAAGCCACCCAAAATTACAGTGCAACAAGGTCCAGAGCTGCTGGCTACCTACAGCCCTTACTGGCTTTAGTTTGCAGTGTGGGTGTTCTGGGTACTTGCTACCACTTAGCTTATCATGAAACAGACTCATATCAGAGACATTTAAATTAAAACATTAACTCTTTAATAACATTATAAAGTGCCTCCTCAGTTCCCTCTTTAGTGTTACAGCCACCAGACTATGGAATTTATTGTTTCATGACTGCACTGTACCGCAGTCATGCAGCTCACATACAAGCAAATTTTCTATCAACATGATGAAAACCCAGTCCCATTGGTGGTGTGTTTCAGTTGCTATGTATTATGGTTCAAACAACATAACTTAAGCACTGTACCTGCGATCAGTAGAAATGGAGCTCCTCAATTTAGTTTCACTCCAGGTTCTGGTTGTTTGGCTTTTACTGCCTGCATCAGTGCTACAAAATAGAGCAAAGAAGACAGTGTAGCTGCCAAGCAAAATAATTCAGCAGTGCAGCTGGTCAAAACTGTTGTGAGCATAAAGGTTTTTTTCTAGTCACATTTAAAAAAAATATTTTTTCATTTTAAAAAAATTCTGGAAAAAGCTATGCCAATATTAACCATTTTCATTAAAAATTAATTGAAACCATTATAAAAATAATAATTTACCAAATCACTTTATTTCCAGAAAATAAAAATTCTCAGTTACCCTTTCAACAATATCTTTGATGACAGAATCAGGAATTTCAAAAAACTCAAGTGAAGGAAAACAGTTCCACCCCAAGCAGATGGTAATAAAAACACATTCAAAAGCTAGATTTCCACCCGGCCCCCCCAAAAAAAAACAAAAACAAAAAACCCTCTGGACTTTTCAACTCCTTTACTTGGGATAATTTTGGATTCTTGCAGGAAATATGCCTTAGGGAGCCGTGTTTCAGGTGACAGCAGGCTGCCATGTCTCATACAGCTCCCCCTGATCTGGTGAGAGTGCCTCCTGCACAGAAGGAACGTGCTAGGCTAGACTGTAGCACTTTATGCTTGAAATGAATTGGAGGAGTGAATACAACAGCAGAGGCTGAAGGGACAGGCTGGTGTCAGTTATGTGGGTCAAAAAGGCATCTTCTCAGAAGGAGCCTGAGAGACTTCTGTTCTCACAGGTGATCTGAGCTGTCAGACCTACCTCTCTGTAGAAACAGCAGTTTTTGCCCTTGGCTCATTACAGGGAGATTCTGCTGGGCTCTTTTTCACCCTATTAGTACTGATAAAAAATAAAGTGTTAAGAGCTATCTATCTTACAGTTTTGGGACTATCTCACCATCTTCCTTTACAAAGAGAGGACAGAGGTACAAAGAAGTTAAGTGACTCACTCAAGGTCACCTGCAGGTCTGTGGCAGAAAAGGGAATTGAACCTAGGTCTCTTCGGTAATAATAGGCTAGCAGCCAAAACATCAGATCTTTCCATCTGCAAGCCCCAGGCTTAACAGTGACAGCCTAATAACCAACAAAAAGCCATAATCCTGTAATATGAGACTCATGTGAAGACATCGGTGCCCATGTACATGCTCAATGAAGTTATGTGCAGTTCTGAGTCTTTCAACATGCATCACATTTCTGTCAAAAGGTTTTTATTTACAGAAAATTACTTTTTCAACAAAACAAAATTTGCATGACAAATGCTTGCTGCTACTGAACATTTCCAGGGTCTCACTTGAAAAACCAATCCCTGAACACCTTTAGACAACGACCACTATCTATAAAAAAAATATTTTCACTTTCCAGTCAAGACAGAGTTGTGGTTATGTACCCCAGAGAAATGAAGCTGCATCACAATTTTGTAATGCAAACACACCTATTTCCTCCCAGAAGATAAAGTCTTTCTGCCTGTCAGCTTTAACTCCTGGACACTGCTCCCTGTCCATGAGGCTTAAAAACCTTGGAGAAGTCAGGAGTGCTGACACCTGGCAACAAGCTTCTTGTTCAAGTGGAAATAAATAGCTGAATCCTAATCTGAAAGAATCCCTTGTGAAAAACAGCAGAGTTTTTCTCCTCTGGGGACAGGTGGTGCCTCCCTTTCCATAGCTTTTTTATTCAGCACACCTCCTCTGAAGCCCCAAATCACACCCAACACTTTTTCAATCAACATGGCTTAGATGACACTACCACTGCTGGTCTTTTAACTTAGACAGCACTATTCATTGGGTTCCATGTAGGATGATAAAAGTGCATTGGTCAGTAATGTAACAAGGGGTGGATGAATGGGGCAGCAGCTCCAGTAGGCCACTTAGGTGGGTGCATCTGAAAGGTGGCCCCCAGGGAGTCTGTGGTGCTGTAGCAGCAGCCCCATGCCATGGCTTTTGCAGCAGCAACTACCAAGGCTAAGGAGACTGCTCTGCTCTGCACCAGTAAGAACCAAGGAGTTTGAGTTCCTGGGGCAGGTACCTTTTCCCCACCAAGGCAAGGGAAACCTCTGGCGTTGGTCCCCTTTCCATGAAATGGTGTACAGTTTACACTTTACAGTAAGATGTGCATTTGGTTGGTAGTTTGAAATTAGGATAAACCTTGCCACTCCAGCAAAGATCAATTTAAAGACAATAAATAGCTTGAATCTTTATGGACAGACTGATTTTATGCTACCATTGTCAAGGTAGATTAATTAAATTTAAAGTCCTACAAAAGGGGACAGTTGGCTCAGGAGACTGGAAATAATAAGATATTGAGTCATTTATTTCTAGGTAGCAGGGATAGTTCATCCAGCCACGACTGCTAGTAAAAGAAAATCCTTATAGGAGCTTCTTTTGTCTGCTTAGGTATTTATACCATGTTCATCACTGGGGCTTATGAGCTCTTCAGTGAGATGAGGTCAAAAATGAATGAGCTCCCGAGACTGAACCCTTCTCACATCTTTAGATCAAAAGAGAAGCATAGTGTGGGTTTGGTATGAGCTTGCACTGACATTACCCATGTTATAGCACGTCTGTAATTAAATACAGGATGACCATCTCCAGGCCTGTCATTGTAAAACCTTCCAACTCATTTGGCCTCATTCATACCCTTGCTCTTTTTCCTCCCATAACATGTTTAGACTGGAGTAATTGACCTTTATACTGGTGTAAAAAAGGAGCAGATGTAGAGCTCTGTATTGGTGTAATGTAATTGAATCTAGTGAAGAATTGTCCCAGGAAAAAATCAGGAGTAAAATTACACAACTGTAAATGTCATCTGTCTGCACTGTATCCCAGGATACTAGTTTGCTCAAGGGAAGCAGACTTTTACCTGCTCCCCACCACCTAGTGGGAGGTGCTGTAATTATTACATGCTGCATGTACTACGCTGGGACACCTATCTCTGTTCTGGATTCTGGCCTAATGTACACAGCTGTAGAAAACCTATGTAAGTAACACTGGCATAAATAAGTACCATGTGCAGGTGTTCAGTTGCATTTCAGTCCCTTTCTTCTCAAGTTTGCAGATGATATTAAGTTAAGGGGAAAATCAGTCATCCTAGGGGATAGGATGCAGATCCAAGTGAACCTGAACAAGCTGGAAAGGTGGGCAGAGCAGAACTGGTTACAGTTCAATAAGGATAAATGCAGTGCTTCATTTGGGGAGAAGTAACCAGCAACATGAATATAGGTTAGAAGGAAATGTCCTGGCCAGCATGATGGCTGAAAAGGACCTCAAGGTTATGGCAGATCACAGAATAAACATGAGCTGCCAGGGTGACGCTGTAGTCAACAAAGCTAATAGCATACTGGGATGCATTAGCTGATGTGTCATGAGCAGGGCTGAGGAAGTGATTCTTCCTCTCTACTTGGTGCTGGTGAGACCCCAGCTGGAGTATTGTGTCCAGTTCTAGGTGCCGCACTTCAAAAAAGACATGGAGAATCTTAAAAGGGTCCAGAGAAGGACCACAAGAATGATTAAGGGCCTGGAGGACAAACCTTATGTGGAAAGACTAAGGGATCTGGAACTGTTCAGCCTGGGGAAGAGAAGACTGGAGTGGTGGGGAGGAGGGGAGGGGGACTTGGCTGTCTATAAGTATGTAAGGGGTGAATATCAGGAGCTGAGAGAAAAAACTGTTCACTAGGGCATCCCAGGGGAGGACAAGGAACAATGGTCATAAACTGGTTTCAGGTTGGATATAAGAAAGAACTTCTTTACAGTAAGGGTGACCAGAATCTGGAATAGATTTCCCAAGGAGGTGGTGCAGTCCCCAACCCTGGAAGTCAAGAAGAGACTGGACAGACACCTCACTGGGATCATTTGATTTCAGCAGTATTCCTGCCCAGAGCAGGGGGGTTGTACTTGATGATCTTTCAAGGTACTTCCAGCCCTTATTTTCTATTAGGAATGACAAATGATGTTCTTATGGGTGGGCCCTTTTGGGGCATCTCTGTTTTAACTGTGGTCAGAGTCATATTTGATACCAGACTAGAAGACAAACTAAGAAATGCCTCCAGCCCCCCCGCCCCCCCCTTTCTCCCTTCTATAATCAAGAGGTGAAGACACTACCTGATGTCACCAGCACTAAACCTTGATGAAGCAGCTAAACTCTGACTCTTGTGGTGTGGCATTTCTTCCTCCTCAATTTCAACTCTTTCAGGAAACAAAATAAAAACACGATGATTACATTGTTTCCATTTCACACAAACACACATACACAATTATTTTAGCTTTTTATTTCTGTTTCCCCTTGTGTTGATGATTTTTTTCATCTCAAAGGAAAACTTTGTTTCTGTTCCTTGGAACTCCACCAGCTGCATTATAGGGAAATGTATTGTTAATGGACTGAAGCCTACGCATTTCTGAATGACTTAGTTTATAAGGTACCACCTTTCCCCTCCTTCTGATGGGAACAAAGCCATTCAAATCAAATAGATGATATTTCACTATTTGTCTGTCACAAGGTAACTTTGAAGATGCCTTCACATCAATTCCAACCTTGCTGGAAGTGTTCTAGGAAGGATCAGCTGGAATCTTAATTTTGGTGAAAATCAGAAAACCAGGAAAATCTGACCACCACTAACTGCATTGTTATGATTATGTGGGTTCTTTATACAGATGTGAGGTATTGACTTTATAGTTAGGGTTAGAAGCATTCTCTTTTCCACAATTTCTTTGTGGAACTGTCTGCTTAGAAAGTTAAAAAAGCAGTGGTGGCCTTTTCTGCAGGAACCAGTCTCTCCTGGAAGAGTAAGGGAAGTCAGTCCCTATTATTCTCCCTACATTTTAGGTTTCCTGGCAAACCAGATCATTACCATCAGTCCCTTACTTGACTCAACCCAGTCAGGTGGGCTAACCGTATCTTGGGACTTTCCCTGCTCTCAATCTGACACCATCTGGAAACTTCAACCCCCCAACACTTAGGAGCAGCCCAAATATTAAGACTATATTTTAAAAGAGCAGCTTCAAAATAATTTATGGAGCACATAGCCAAGGACTCACCTCTTGGCAAATAAAGGTGGCAACTCTTGTGTAGGACTTCTGTAAAAGAGACAGAAGAACAGTAGTTACATGAAATCAGTAGGCAAATTCAGATCTTGTATAGAGACAGTTTTCATGGGACAAATTCAGCTGGGACCTGAAGGGCAATGCTAGCATTTAAACATAGGGCAACTGGGGTTAAGTGGCATTTTGCACAGATTTGGCCTTCACTCAACATGCAAAAACCATGCAATTTATACAGAAGGGTGAAATCAGCGTAAAGTCTCCACAAATATCCACTTCTTATTTTCTACCTTTCTCATCGTGCGTTTTTATTACACATGTGCCTATCCTCTTGTCATATAATATACTTGTTTAGCCCGCCAACTGAATTGTATACAGTGCAGTCTACCCTGTCTTATCATCCTTGGGTAACTTAAATTACCATTTATATCCCTGCTCAATTTGACCAGTGTCTATCACAGCAGACTTATTCCTTGGCTCTCCTATTCCTTCCCATGTGCTGACACCCTCCCTGCTGCCTCACTGTACTATCCTGAGTTATACCAGGAGAAAAAAATGATAACACAAGTCTAAGTAACAGAGATTGAGGTCAGTATTCCTGAGAGATCAATCTTACTTCAGCTATTGACACCTGCCATTACTGCCCACATGAAAGAGAAGGATGGAGGAGTCTCATACACCAGAAATATTTTATGCATCCACATATTTACTGCTACAGCTTTTGTTTTTCAGTAGTGTCAAGGGGCTATAACTGAAATAAGGGCCACATCATTCTATGCACTATTCACGTAGAGAGTGAAAACTGTTCTTTTCCCCAAAGAGCTTATGTGAACTGGATCCAAATCCTGCTAGGATTCCAGTTTCTTAGAAAGTGGTTGGGTGTCCCATACTGGTTTTTTACCAATCCCTTCTTTCCTGCTATCTTTTGCAATAATACTGGATTGGGAAAAGCAAGTTGTTAGCATTGTTACTGAGACATCAAACCTGAAGATATGGATCTAGTATAGTGTTAAAAAGATGATGATTTTCTTTCCATAAATGTTTTCCCCTCTCTGGTAGGCAGAACTTTCAAGATCTCCAGGGTATGGAGTGCAAGCTCTCATTGGTGTTTCTCATCAAGGGTATCAGGAAATTAATGTTAAGACTCTCATTGCCTTTAATAGTGCTTTGGGTTGGACCATAGCTATGTGGACACTGATGAATAGTTTCTCTTTCAGTCCCCCCAAACCTGCCCTAGAAACTCACCCACTGCTTTTCTTGGCAGCTGACAGGACATAAGCACGCTCCTTAGTAGCTGTGCGCTTCAGCACATTGTTGGCTGCCTCTGTTCTGTAAAGGAAGGAAAAGGACAAATTTTAATGATGTTGCTGAAAGACAGAAAGCAGAGAATACAGAGGACTAAAAGTAAACAAGCCACTGAAGGCTGGTCTCCAACTCTGAAAGGCCAGGCGCTGGAAAGGGCCTAAATCAAGTAAAAGTCAAGAGCAGTAACAATGTTATATCCATCTCTATTCTTTATCTAGCTATGGAACCCAGCGCAAAGATATTATTTACATCCCTTATGACATTTATACTGTGCCATGAGTGTACATAGAGCTTTGCAATGCATGAAAGATCAAAAAACAGAGTCCCTGTCACAAGGGATTACTGCCCAAGGACACAAAGAGTTTATAGGATGCAGGCATGTGAGGATGCAATATATTAGTACATAATACAACAGAACAAGTACAGAGAATGGGGTATTGGCCTCATAGCTGGAATATTGCAAAGACTGGGTGTCTCTATAGATTCACTCAAAAGGTTCACCGCCCAATGTCTGAGCAGGGGAAGCATGGATGTGTGAGTAAGACGTGGAATTTTTTGCCCACATTGGGCTGGTCACTCTGTTTTTCAATCCTTTCCCTGAAGCAAGGTATTTCTGCAAATCTTACATAAAGTATCAGGAACTCTGATTGTCTGTCTTTGAGGCAGTATCTCAAGAACAACTTCATTATGGAGGAAGCACATTTCCTAACAATGATGTGAAAACTAAATAGGGGCCTGAGCTATACAGTTCTAATTTGAAGTATATTTAAATCCAAAAATGTTCTGATTTGAGATCCTGGCATAAGGAGGGCATGGATACTGGTACACTGCTCACCTCACTGCCAGAATATTTCTATGCCTATGCACCATTATTTCCATACTTTAACTTATACAGCCTGCAGCTGATGGGTTCTCTGCTCCCCCCTCACCAGCTAAGAAATTAATTGGGCCATGCTGTCATTTTGAATCATGTCAGGCTTTTAATTATATTTTGTTAGGAGCCCTGCTGCCTGTGGCACTGATGTGCTCTATATAGAAATGTATTATTATTATTACATTGCAATCAGTCCCAATAGCTCAGCTAAAATTTTCATAAGCTTGACCCTTACAGTAATGAAGAGTTATACTCAGCAGGGTCCATTTGCCCCAAAGCCCCACAACCACTGCTTGAAAACAGATTGACTCCAGCAGTTTGTACCTCTTTTTGTGTTCATCTGGACTAAAAGGTAGCTCCTCTTCATCTAAATCTGCTGATGTTGGCTTCACATTATACGCAGCCCTGAAATCCGAGGGAGAAGAGGAGAGCTACATTAATGGTTTTGCTTCTGTAAGCAGTCTTAAAGGAATTGAAAACAGCAGGCATTAAACAACAGATTTTGAAGCAGCCTAGAGCAAGGCAAATGAACAGATTTGATGGTTTGGGGTAAACTTCAGCACAGTACAGAGGGGTAGGATTCATCTACTGTAAGCCTCATCATAGTTTGAGAGGCACTTTAATTTCCCATGCACCACAATGAAAACATGCCTTTAGGATTTTCCTGATATATACAGGGCTTTAGCCTCAAAAGATAGGAATGC
>NW_005842554.1:893671-930127 GCF_000455745.1 Alligator sinensis
TTCTTCGGATCACAGCCAACCATGATCTAAAAAAATTAGGCTGAAATTGTCATGGCTCTGCTAAGGGATTTCTGCATTTTCCTGGTTTCAGGAAGGCCAGCAATACTATGGAGCAAGCTCCCTTTTGTGGGGGGCCTCTGCCTACTGTCCCAGCTGGAGTCGCTAGGGATGGTAGTCACCTCAGGCAGAAGGCCAGTAGAAGGTCAAGGTGCCATGTAAGTCTCATTCAAGCCCTGAGGAAGTACTAGGCAGCAGTTTCTTTTATAATGAAGGGTGCTGGAACAGTTCAGCAAATGGAACGATTGGCCTGACTGGGCATTTATTCACAGGTGGCTTCATCATCCAGGTTACTGTGCCAAGCTATGGCCTGGAGGCAGCTGTTTAGCACTTGGATAAGGAGAGCACTGCTCCTCTCAGTACACTCACAGTTCCTTGTAATCCTCAGTTGTCATCTTGAATCTGGAGGAGACACGGGGGAGGCTGGCACTCTTAGCTGCAGTGCTGTAGACAAACACAGATCAACATCTATTAACATGACACTCATGACCTCTTACCCTCCTGCCAATGTCTCCCCCAAGCACACCTGAGAACATTTCACAAGAAAAGAGTGACCCAGTGGATTCTACCTATGAGTTTAGCTAACAGTGTTCAAAGTATGGAAGCACATTGGTCTTTTAAGGTGTCCTGGGCTGAGATCTGAGATCTAAGCACCTCTGAGAATTATCCTATTTGACCCAGGAATCCCTACCCATCAAATTATGCTACCTTATTTCAAAGACAGATAATGTCCTGGCAGCAGAGACCTCTTTTAACAGTGCTTTCTTTTGGACAATAAAGGGATTAATTCATAGGGGCACTGTGGCTTTCAAGCACTCAATTTACCTTGTTCTGGGAAGAGAGACCCTTCTAAATGATCAGGGTTAGTTCAGTTGTCTTTGCATCACTTGACCCCATCCACAACAATTTGCTAAATTTAGTATAATTATGCAAGTAGTTTCAATTGACCAGAGTTTTGTGTTTTTTACTGTATAAAATATTGTAGGGTTTGTTTCCAGTTTCCTTCACTTTGTCTAATCTATGTGATTATTAACAGGCTTCATCCTATGTGAATTATAGGAGGTGGTGGAAATGAGGCTTTTCCTTTAAATATCCCCCTGTTCCAGAATTTAATTAAGATCCGTGGGAACCCATATACACTGTCCAAAATCAAAACCTGATTCTTAGTGAATGTTGAATAATAGCTCAAGCAGACCTTGACTGAGAACAGGTCAGACAAACCTTTTTTGTGCTCCGTTAAAAGAAGGGGAAGTCATCTGGGGAAGAGTCTTATCAACAGTCTTGGTGAAAACTCCTCTGGCAAAACAGGAGAATGGTAGTTAGTTACCCGGCCAGTTACAGAACCAAAATTAGAGGGAGACCGAGGAAGCCACTTAGGCTGTGGGGGAGAGGACCATGTTAAAGTGACATCTGAATTAGTCTCTCCATTAAAACAATCTAGCTTATAAACTGCAGGACTTTGTTCCCATGGCAGTTATGTGAGTGGCTGTGATCAGCACCAGTGCCTCATGGATGTATAATCTCTGTCCACGACTAAGGTACACTCCCCAGCCTAGCATTCTAATTAAGCATGATGACCTTATGACTCTTAATGTGTACCAGTACTCACCCAGCACTTTAGGGTGTAGTAGAATAATGGTTAGGAGGTAAATACACCTATTATTTTGGCTAATGGACACAGATGAAATAGGATCTGCTCCCCTGAAAGAGTCAGTTTGGGGGGAGAAAACCCTGCTTTTCCATCCCAGAGTTTTAGTCAACATTGTAAAATCATCTCCCATATGAAAGTCCCATGAAAGTCAGATGGAGCAAGACAGGATTTGTGATCCTGTACGAGACTGTGGGTCCACTATTTCTACTATGAGTTAATACACAGTTCCTCATTGGAAAATGTTGCCCACACTGTCACTGAATGCCAATGCAATGCTCTGTAAGAGGGACAGGGGAATCCCTTTCTGACACCCCCAATGCTAGGATTGTCTATTGCCCAGCTTATTAGATCTGATTTCCCATTATCACGAAAGATGCCATTAAACTTCTCATTAAGCACTGAAACATCTACTCTCAGGGGCTATCCTCTGCCAGGAACCACCATGTCCCTAATCTAAGAGTAGAAGCTCAAGTAATATTGATATTTCCCAAATCTTCCATCTATTTTGTCTACAGCCTAAGTATTTCCTCTCCTAGGAGGACTGAGGACTCTGCATACCAACCTGATAAGGTAACCAGAGGGAGGCTTGGAACCTGGACACCTGCACAGGGAACAGATATCAGTAAATCAAAACTGACAAGGAAAAGCAGCAGTGGCAATATCAGTCTCACAGGGAAATAGCCATAGTATACAAAGCTGTCTGTTCAGCAAGGAGTTCCGGTGCTATCCAAAGCCACTAAAGTAGAAGTCCAGTCAAGTGCGCTCTGTGATACATCTTAGAATCACATCTGACAGTTGTGATTGGAAATAACCCTTAATGGTTTCTTTATGGAACAGTGTCAGGACACACTGGTCATGGTTACATGGGACGCTAAATGCACACTAGATTAATTATACTTACTGCACATTAGCACAGCTTTTGCCATGATGCGTTAATGTGCAGTAGAATTAGTCTACCATGCATTAACATCACTAAAAAGGCCATGCGCTGGCGCTTACTGAGCAGTAGCAATGGTTACCACACATTGAATTAGTACTGTTTTTACAGATACCAAACTTAATGCACAGTAACAACAGCATATTAATGCATGTGTAGAAATGGCCAGTATGTCCTGAACTGAACTTTTTAGAATTAGTGAAGTGAAGAAATCGCTATGACAGTGCCCCCTTAAACAAATCTGCATGCTCAGATGGAGAGGAAAGAGAAAGAAACTGTCAGTGTAGTTAATGTTTTATCTTTTACAGAAAGAACTCACTTGTCTGAATGGCCATTTGCAAAAGGTGACTGTGGTTTAGGTTTCCTAGGGAAACAGGAAAGAAACACCATCAGCTGGAGTTAGAACCCCAAAATATGATGCAACAACATGATAGTCACATAATTTGTTAAACAATGAAGCCTATTGACTCTAGAATCAGGCTGTGTGTGAAACAAAGGAGCAAGCAGACCCATAAGAATCAGGCCACTAGTATCTAGACCAAGGTTTTTAGAAGAGGCTCATCATTTGAGACTGGAATTTCCATCTCAATTTTGCAGCGCCCAACTTTGCAGAGGCCTGGTTTTTAGAGGCTGGGTGCCCATTACTTTGTAAAAATGAGATCCATTTAAATACTTCAGGCTGGGCAATTATAAACAGAGACAGTGCAAATCAGTTGACATCTGAAAATCTTGGCTTATTATTATTGATAATAGTACCACATTTGAGCACACAGCATGGACCAGAACCCTATTGTCCTAGGGTTTGTACAAACAGAAACCAAAAAAAGCTTACAATATAAGTAACCAAGATTTCCACCTATCTCACTCACTAGGTACATACTAAGGTATCTGTGTGGTCCTTATAGCCATAGTTCTGATAGTCTTTGGGTTCAAAGACTGCAGCTGCTCTCTAGTCTTCAATCTGTGGCATGCTCAAAAGTGACTGTAAGAGATGTCTGCAAGTGCCTTCACGGGCATTCTGGATTTGACTCACGTGAGGTGGAGCATTTGGGTAGGGTTTGCTCAGGGGGATCCATCACTGACAGTGCCAGACACGTGGTATGACTGTATCCTTGGTCTCCCCATTATTCATCTTCAGTAGATTTCAGCTTCTCACATGTCAGGGTGAAGTGAAAATGCCCCCTCAAAGCACCATGCTCCCGAGGTCACATATGTTGCTATTATTATTTATACATCCCTGATATGCGAGATGCTGTGGAGGCTAGGAGGAAAGTAAGGACTCTGCCTGGGAAGTCCTGTTGTCTAACTGAGAGACATGGTATAATGAGAATTGACATGAGGCTGTGTAGGGGAAGCAGTAGTAAAACTCATCATGAGAGAGTTATTTACAAAAAAAATCGAAAGAGGTGAGGCCTCTTGCTCCTCACCCATCCCATATATTTATGTTGATAGGTCCTAACCCTGCAACCTCACAGGTGCAGGTGGATTCCTGTGTCAGCAGGTGTGTCTATGTGAGATGCTTTACTGTGGAGTAGACTAATCTACTCCACAGTAAAGCATCAGGGTCTACACATGCACACATTTATGGCACAGTAAATTAGTCTACTGCACAGTTAGTTACGATCCATAAATACAGGTAGTAAACTAACTGCGCAGTAGATACTGCACAGTAGTGCATGTCTGGGAAGAAATTTACTCCTGGTCAGCCCCTACACTAGGGGGGTGAAAGGGGACAGGGGATTCCCCCAGTCCTGGCACTATTGGGAGCTGAATAGCACTCGGACAGGGTAGCTCTCTGCTCACTCCGCTATCCTGGTGCTGCTCAACTCCTGGTTCCCCACAGGAGTTGGGAGCTGAACAGCACCGGGGCTCAGGAGCTCCCTGCTTCCCTGGTCAGCCTGGGACTGGCCAGGAACTGTCCTCTTTGGTGGCAGGTCCCAGCCAGCTCTGGGCTGCATGGAGAGTTCCCCACTCAGCCCCAAGGCTGGCCGGGAACTATCACATTCTGGTGTGCAGCCCAGAGCTGACTGGGACCTGCCCCAGAACGGGACAGTTCCTGGCCAG
The DNA here is from genome assembly GCF_000455745.1 of Alligator sinensis. Taxonomy (NCBI): domain Eukaryota; kingdom Metazoa; phylum Chordata; order Crocodylia; family Alligatoridae; genus Alligator; species Alligator sinensis. The sequence continues at coordinate 898,381 of NW_005842554.1, forward strand.
TCCCAGGCTGCACAGGGAAGTCCTGCTGGGCAGAGGGCTTGTCCCCATGTGCATGGGACATGAAAGCTCTGCAGCAGTAGCTGTCTCTTGGCCCCATGCACATCAGGCCCCGAACAATGTACAGGGCCAGGAGACAGCTGCTGCTGCTGCAGCTGGCAAAGTTCTCCTGTCCCTGTGTGCATGGGGACCGGCCCGTGCTCCCTGCTAGCTCCTGGGCTAGCACCCAGGGGGAGCAGCCCTGTACCAGGTTGCTCCCATTGGCCACATCCAGATGAGCACGGACATTTGGTTCCCCGGGGACAAGTAGCAGTAGCACACCTTGAGCTGCAGCTACTTCTCCCAGGGGAACACCTGTGCCACACATGCTTTGACATGCACAAAGTTAGCCTGGGGATAGTAGGGGAGACTGGGGCCAGCACTGTGCAGGCCCCTGCAGCCTTACCTGGGGTCCAGAGGCCCTCCTGGGACTGCAACAGTGGTGTGGCTCCAAGCGGCTTGGCTCTGCTTTTCAGTGGCGTGTGCTACCCATGTGTTCGCTGCTCCAGTTTTTTTCCCATGGGTTTTTTTGACCCCTGGTTACCCACAGAAAAAAAGGCTAGAGTAGCACACACACAGGCAGTGTGCCCTTTCAGCATGGAGAACACCTGACCGTGTGGTATGTGGTGCTGCAGATGTGTTTGCAGCACCACATACCGCATGGCCGCATTCGTCTGGACACACCCATTGGAAGCATATCTGCTCCCAAGAGTGAGCATTTGTAGACATGATCCTGGGTAGACTTACTGCACAGTCAGCCTACTTCAAATTAATATCACATGTAGATGTGCCCAGTGAGATGCTCTGACCACAAAGCTGGTACAGGGATCTAGTTCTCTTCTGAGCTTGCAGGATCAGGCTGTCTAACGCTTCCTGGTAGCTCAGGTGCTCTAGATGCAGGAGTAGCTTTAGAGATGAGTAGAGAGAAAATCAGAAAGTCTCCACTTCTAAGCCAGAGTTAGGTTTGGGCAGCCTGCGACTACCAGGCAGGTCCCAACTTGCTGATATGCTAAGGTTTCTACACATGCTCCTCAGTGTTAAGGTGATAGAAACATTAGCTTTTGAAAGGCTTGTTTGGAGAAGAATGACTTTTATTTGTTTCTGTTTTTAATTAAACAATGTCGTAAATTGGACCTTCAGGGCAAATGGTGCAGAGCTTCACTCAATGCCTCATGCAAAGGGTGAGTAGCTAAAGGTGGCTGTATGCTCTGATGCTGGGGCCAGCCAAAGGTAAGGCAAAGCTAGCTGTGCCAGTTCCATATCTTTTAGAGATTCTCCACCAATGGAATCTGCATCTATTTAAACAAGGCAGCTTTATAGACCCTTTTTGCCTTCCCAACAACCAGAGAGCAAAATCTGGCCCCATGAGTTCAGCTGATTTTGTTCTGTTTCCTGAAGCTTAACAATTCCTCTGAGCTGCTGGCTCCATGGCTCCCTGGAAAAGTCATTTCTACAGCATTCCCTCCAACGTGCATTTATCAAAAGTAAATAAAAGTAATGTGCCTATGTCACTGAAATTCACAGCCAGCAGCAGGACCCTGTAACATGGCAAGGAGCTCCAGACAGAGATGGGGGTGTCTAGGACTTCAGTGAGTTTGGGGAATGAGGTGTCCTAAAACAGCTCAGTTTGAGGGGGAAGGAAGAGGGGAAAGACAGGGACAAAAAGCTGGCAGGGGTAATCCCACTTACAATGGACTCTTTCTTTCATCCTCAGAATCTGAGTTCTGTGGGTTGATCCAACTCTTGTCCCCTTTTAATGTGGTGCGCACCTTCATCTGCCTGATGATCTTCCTGCGATCTTCCTCAGTAGGTGGAATGACACCATCTAATACCAAACAACAGGAAATGATTTAGTGGAGGTGGAGGATGGAGGGACTGAGTTTGCTGATTAAGGGTAAGAAATCTCACTCTCAATCGATGCAGCCAACAGTCAGTTCAAGTTAAAACAGAAATCAGACTCCATTTCTTATTCTAATAGATTTACAACAATAAGGGAATGTTTGACCCACTCAGACAGACTTTAGCAGAAGGCATTAGGCAGCCAGCAAAGTCAGAAGCAAACTTCAAAGTGGACTTCAGTGTCACTTTACACTGGATATCCTAGTTCATAGCACCCTCTGCTGAAATATATACAACTCATTTGCTTGTGCTCTTGTAAGAGTAGGGTTGAACTTTAATGAATTGTCTTCCTAGAGCAGAACACCAGGAGCATTTAGGTGACAGTCTGATCAAACATTTAAAAGGTAGTATTTCCCTTTGCATCACTGGTATCTATTATGAGTAGTTCTAGCTATGGCAAGTGTGAGACTGGGGAAAAATGTGTTTCTGATTTGCAGAAGTAGCTTGATATTTCTGTAGATTGGGGGTGAGCCAAGTTTAGGATATGCTTTATCAAGGGCAAATAAAACTTATGCATCCTAGGTGTCAACTTTGTCTAGTGTCAGGTCTGAATTAGAGGGAAAGGAGACACCTTTCAACTGCTTATTGTGAGTTTTTGATTACTTATTGTTACTTCAACTACAAATATGATGAAACATGTCTATCTAAATATATGTACAGCACCTAGCACAGTGTGGCTCTGAGTCTGAATGGAGCCTCCAAAAACAATTGCTATGGGTGTCCTATCAGGCTCCATGAGGAAGAATCGCCACTGCTGCAGCCCCAGGAAGCTCCCAGGACCCCAGGTAAAGTTGTTGGGGCCAGCCCAGTGCTGGCCCCAGCCTCCTCTACCACCTCCAGGGTAACCTGCCGCACACCAGAGCACATGTGGCATGGGTGTGCCCTGGGAACAACTAGTGACAGTGCAAAATGTGCCGCTGCTAGTTGTCCCTGGGGAACCAAATGTCCATACCATGTGTGGACATGGCCATAGGTTTAGACAACCAAATCAGGTTGTCTAAACATCCAGAAAACAACAGAATGCCACTCTTAGTTTTTATAGTAGTATATCTATATTGCATCTTCACTTCTTTTATTCCCATCCCTCACTTCCACAGTGATGAAGGGGCCAAATGAAGGCTCGCTATTCATTTAATTTCTATGTCCTTATATGCACCAAGAGCCAATCCCATTTCATCTTTATTATGCTGCCCAAAATAGAATAGAAGAGGTGGGGATCCTCCCACGTTTTTTGCTCAATAACCTAATGGTTAGAACACTTGCCTAGGGAGTGGGAGTCCCACGTTCTAGGTCTCCTCCTCACTTCGAAAGGGTCTGATCCTTCATCTCCCATTTCCCAGCTAAGTGCTGTAACACCAGGCCATAGGCTAGGCATTATCCAGAGTGGCCTCCTCTTAAAGTTCACCACTGGGCTGCCAAGCAGGAAGTTATGCAGGGCTAGGAGGAGAGCAAGCTAAAAGGATTGTGGTTCAGTGAGATGACTGCTGCCCTTGAAGGGAAGAAACCCTTGTTTTTGACCCCTTCCAATGGCCTTGCTACACATTGCATTTAATATTCATTGGAGAAAAAGGATAAGCAATAGTGGGGATAGGGACCAGGACCCTCATTCCAGTGCAGTGCCCATATCAGTGGGCTGCCCTCCTTTTGACTTGCTTTTCTCCAGGCCACATATCTACTCTGTTGGCTGCACAGGGGGCCAGTTTCAGCAGAAGGATGTCCTAGAAAACACCTGACAGTTAAAGCATTTTGCTAGGAAGTGGAAGATGCAGATTCAAAACCCCCTGGGTTCACAGACCTAGAACCTGGGTCCCTAAACCCCTGAGCATGGCCTTAACAGTCCCTTACCTATTGGACTCAGAAGGTAGCAGTATCCCCTTCTCTTCCCACCCCTACCCTTGCCACCCGAGAAGCTCCTCAAGGTTTTTTCTCTGACCATGCTTTCAGAGACTTACACACTGTTAATGTGTATACCTGAGTGATCCTCTTCCACCACAGAGTTTACCTAGCCATCCCAGGGCCTTCTAAATATAGGTTAGTCCAGAGCAAGCACACCTATACAAGTTAAAACAGATTCTAAAATCTACACTAATGCCCCAAACATCTGTAACACAGCTACATAAGTGGCTTTTAGAGGCACAAAGATGAAATAGGATTTGGCCCTAAGTCTTCAACCATGACTCCTTGCCTCAAATCTACAGCACCCAAAACTAATCCAATGTGATCTCCTATCTAAGTACTGGCTAGGTCCAGCTCTGCTTAATTTCCAAAGTCTGGTGCAAATGCATGTCCAGCATAGCTGCTCAACTACATCAGGTAAGGGGTTTTTTTTTTACTTTAAAAAATCATATCAGAAGGGCCCCTAATGTGGGTGCAGTTATACAGCTCAAACCATACTTTGCATTGGTATAACTTAGTTTTTTTCATTTAGGAATAACTGTATCAGAATATTTACCTTGATAACAGTATAACTGTACTCACAATAGGGAGATGTGCTCGCAAAGTTATTTTGTGTGTAAATAAGTCCTTCATGCCAAACAGAAAATAATACTTTTATTCTTGAATATTGACACTTGAAAATAAAGGTGTTACTTTTATAAAAGTGAAAATAACACTTCTCAAAATGAGATTGTTGATTGTTGTTGTTGTTAAAATGAATGTGACATTTCACGCTTCACAAAACTATTGTTTTAAGTTGCTTACAGATTTAGTAAATATCACATATGTTAAGATTTGACTTACATTTTAAAGGATCCATTAAAGTTTTGACTGCGGGGGTGAGATGTGGCATTATTTCAAAAATGATACCTCACAGTTTGGTATCTAGGCAGATAGTATTGCTGAATGAAACATAGCACCAAGAAGTTTATTGCACCCTCATTAAGTGAGGCAATCCAAGAGAAGGAGAGTCAGACTTATTTATGATGTAAATTAGTGTAGTGCCTAGAAGTTCTGATAACAGATTAGAACACCATTGTGCTACGTCCTGTACACATATAAAATAGGAGATAATGTATATCTTGTCCCAAAGACCTTTCTGATACAGGGGGAGCACAAGATGCAAATGAGACAATACTGGTTAATGTTATAGGCAGCAGCCCTAGCATATTGCAGGCCTAATTATAACCAATTTTTTTTGAGGAAACCAAAGGTTTTAATGGAAGATTTGAGGAAAGATAACGCACAAACTTACTATTATTTTGTTCACCATAAAAATCAGGAAAGGTTGCCAATTTTCCAGCTTTCTCAGTCTTTGTGGGCATTAGAATTCTAATTCAGTGAAATATCAAACTCAAAGAATTCTGTAGTTAGCCAATGATATTTAATGAATAAAGCTTATCTGAGCGGTAAGGAGTAGGGTATATGGAGTTTCACAAACTAAACAATAAATCAGGCAGTCGAGGAAACTGAAATTCATGTCACTGAGCAAATATGATGAGAAAGTCTGAAGGAAGCAGAGAGCTGTTAAGAGGCTTATGTGGAGCTAAAGAGTTTACCTTTGCTGACACCAAGGGACAACATGGCTCTCAACTATGCTTCTACTTTCGTTCCAGTTCAAAGCAATGTGTACACCTGAAAAAAAATGAAAAAGGGAAGAAACTCAGTTTGTTCATCTGGTTATGAATGGTTTCAAATCCAGCTGCAGAGGAGTGTGTTATTCAGCACTGGTAAGGCCTCACCTGGAGTACTGAGTCCAGTTTCCGGGACTTCACTTCAAGGAAGGCATAGACAAATTAGAAAGAGTCTGGTGGAATGATGGAGCAGCATTTAAAAATGGACCCACCTGAACAGAATGGGAAGAGCTGCCTGGCAGAGAGACAGAGTTTGTCCCAGAGGGGACACTGTAGGCTCTGAAAGCAAGTGAAGCTGTTTTGGAAGTAGCCCTGTTGGAAGTGGGAGGGGGTGACGTAACCCCAGCCAAGTTTTGACATAGAGCCGTTAGCAAAAGCCCGGGAAGGGCCCTGAGCTGGGATTGGCTGAGAGACTTGGATAAAAGGGGAGAAAAGTTTTCCCATGGGAGAGAACAAGAGGAAGGGGGGGGGGGGGGGGGCCTGAGGGACAGGATGGAGACCGGATTCAAAGTCTCAACACAGTGGTCCCTCGGAGAGCCCCTGGGAGTGCCCTGTGGAAACTGCAGCAGAGGCTGAAACGGGAGTGATACAGTATCCAGTTCTTCTCTCCCGCCCAGGGAGGCTGGCAGCAGGATCAGGCAGGGACTGCTTGTGTGGAAACTCAAGCCTGCTTAGACCTGACTGCAGCCCGGTGTGGCTGGGTGAGCACAGCAGAGCCGGGGGGTGGGGGACTGCCCTAGTTTCCCTGATGGGTGAGGGGCCCCAGGGGCAGGCAAAGCCCAGGGTGGGGCTGTGTTTGCCAGGGCTGTGAGACTGTGCGGGACAGGAGGGTTGCTACAGCCTGCAGCCCAGACACTGCTCTCAGCAGAGCCAGGGAAGGGGGTCAAAGGCAGGGGAAGGCTGTCTTGCAGGGATTGCGGAGGAGCCGCTGCTTGCCGCCCAGAGGCCGCTTGCTGCCTGGAGACCCCAGGAGCACGGAGACGGATACCAGTGCCAGGGAGCATCCACAGACCACGTGCAGGGACACAGACAGTCCTGCTCCCTGAGACACCCCACCAGGGGCAGTGCACGCAGGATCCCTAGTACACAGTGTGCAAGTGAGAGACTGTGTAAATAAGTTCTTGAGGGTTTACTAGTCGGTATATCCATGTGCTTATTTAATGATTATTTGTTATGTTGTAAATAATTAAATCTTGTAAATAGTTTGAGAATTGTCTGTGAGGGTGCTTGATTGTAAGGGGAGGCTCTCTGCTCAGGGGCACTGCAGCAGCTTCCCAGGGGGGCTGGGCAGGGCTACTGGCTACCAGGTACCCCAGAATCCCATTATTCAGGTGAGGGTGCATGTAGTGTTGTGCCCAGGGTTACAACAATTATTAGAGCCACAAAGAAATCATGACTTTCAAGGAAAGATGGGAAGACCTGGGATTATTTAGCCTGGACAAGAGATGACTGAGGGAGGACTTTATAAAACAGTTCTTAAATATATTAAGTGTTATCACAAAAAGGATGGTGATAGACTAATCTCTGTGTCCATAGGAGAAAAGGCTAGAAGTAATAGTTTTAAACTGCAACAAGGGAAATCTAGGTTAGATATTAGGAAGCAACAATTTTATGAACAGCATAATACAGTATTAACACAGTACCAGGAATTAAAGATGGGAAATGTGTTACCCCTTCTACTTCAATTAATCCTTTTGGCAGTCTTAGGTTCCTCCCCCACACAGTATACATTCAGGGACTGGTGTGAGAAAGTTGTCTAGAATGAATTCAATCACTTGGATTCATTTTCAGATCCATTAATTCCAGTCTAATCATAGCAGATCTACCCTTCCTACACAGGGAATAAGATGTTTCCCAGGAACATATGCCTGGAAGCACTCAAAATCCAAGGAAACCCATACTAATGATGTTATAACACCAAAATTCTTTCATAACACAGCACTTTCTGAAGAACTGACGACAACTTATTCCTTTGGTGATGACCTGCCAGCCATGCATATGGCTTGAAGCAGCCTATGGTTACCTTGTTCTATAGACACTTGCATGCATAAGCATACACCCACACTAACAGATGCTTTCAGGAGTCTGTAAGTTAAACACCTCAGTGATGAAGAACTACATTACCTCTTTCATCCAAAGAGCTCTACATTCTTTATAGGCTGATTTTGGCTGAAGGGTTGTCTTTGAGCATAATCTTCTGTAGCAATGTTCCCAGAAGCTTTTGTGAGTCAGCACAGAACCGGTGCACCTACGCAGATGTTGGGCTGACCTTTCCACCTTCCCTAAATTCCTGGCCACTCATGGTCACTGGAAATGGGGTCATTTGATCCCAGCAGTCTTTCCTGCCCAAGTGCAGGGGGGCTGGACCCGATAATCTGTAAGATCCTTCCAGCATCTAACAACTATGAAGCTATGACATCCCATGGTATTTTTGGTCAGACTAAGATGTTATCATTGGGATCTTTGCTAAATTCTGGTTTGGTTAATTATACTCTGCTAGTCTGAATCCCCTCTGAAAAAAACTGCAGTTGGGCATATTTGCATCTTATCCTAAAGCAGCATGTGACAGGGTAACTGAAGTACCCTGCCACAGGAAAAACAGGGAGAAGGAGAAAAAAGAAGAAAACTTACCCCAAGACGCAAGAAGAACCATGATGAATCCAGATGGGGAGAATGCCGTGGCACAGAAAATTAAAGGAGTCGGCTGGTGCCATGGCAGATGAAAGGCTGCTGTGGCAAACCCAGCTGCTGGGGCTCGAGCCCAGAGGGAAGAAACCAGTGTGGCCAAAGGGAGAAGAAAGAAACCGTGCCAAAGAGAGAGAGAAAAAATAGTTGCATCAAGCAGGCAGCGAATAGGGGGCTGCTACAGTGGACCCAGCTGGGGAAAGAGGAGACTTAACGGACACCGGCAGGGCAGCCCGGGGTCGGAAGGAGAGAGAGGGAGGCAGGAAGAAAAGCAGAAGGCAGGTGGGATCACCAGAGAGGGGAACCGACCCTGGAGCTTAAGGGAGAGCTCCAGTCCTCCGACTCACCTGGAGAGAACCAGGGAAGAATCTTCGCCAATGAGAAGAGTCACTACAGGAGCTGAGGAAGCTGCTCGTCTGGTGAGTCCAGCCCCAGGGGGTGAAGGTAACCACTCTGGGAACCTGAAAGAAGATAGAGATATGGAAAAAGTTACACCCCAGGAGGGAGCGAGTCTGCCCTGACCCTGAAGATAAGGGCGGGATTAGACATAAGAAGGGCTGCCTTGGGACCCATGCAGGGAAGAATGGGGCAAGCAGCAGGCTCTCTCTCCCGCAGTTCCTCTGGCTGTGCCTGCCTCTCCCTGGGTGGGGGGGAGCTGTGGGAGAAGCCCCCACAGCTGCTCTGCCCAGCTCCATCCCCTGCCCAGATCCAGCCTCCTGGCACTTACAAAAAAAAAAAAGCCTCACACTCACCAGATGCAGGGGCTCTGGGGGCTCTGGAGCCTCCTGACAGAGCACCCCTGCACAGCCCCTGCTCCCCAATCTCCCCCCCTGCCCCTGGCCATGCCCCTGATGGCCCCCCTGCCTGGCCCAAGCAGTCTGGGACTAAAAATCTCCAACCCCCTTCCTCTCCCCGCCACAAAAAAACAAAAAAGCATATTCGCCGGCAGTGGCCTCTGAGGCTGCATGGCAGAGCACCCCCCGCCACATAGTCCCCATTCCCTGATCTCCCCGCCTGGCCCAGCCCCGCCCCAATGGCTGCCCCATCCAGCCCCAACATCCAGGCAATTATAAAAAAGCCCTGCACTCACCAGCTCTGGCTGCAGGGATCAGAGCCTTTGAGGGCTCATGGCAGAGTCCCCTGCACACCGTGGGGCAGTGGGAGGCAGCAGGGATCGATCCCCCACCTGGCACCTGTGCTGCAGCTGCCCCATGGCGTGGGTGCAGCATCCCAATGGCTGCCCCATCCAGCCCCAACATCCAGGCAATTATAAAAAAGCCCTGCACTCACCAGCTCTGGCTGCAGGGATCAGAGCCTTTGAGGGCTCATGGCAGAGTCCCCTGCACACCGTGGGGCAGTGGGAGGCAGCAGGGATCGATCCCCCACCTGGCACCTGTGCTGCAGCTGCCCCATGGCGTGGGTGCAGCATGGCTCGGCAGGGCACTGCGCTCTGTCTGGGGTGGCTCCATGTGTCAGCCAGAGCCCAGCACCATGCTGCCCCAGCTCCCAGACAACATGCAGTGCCCTGCCAAGCCTCACTGCACCCACGCTATGGGACAGCTGCCGTGGGGGTGCCAGGTGGGGGTTTGATCCCTGCTGCCCCCCACTGCCCCATGCTGTGCAGGGGGCTCTGCCAGGAGCCCCAAGAGGCCCCAATTGCTGCTGCTGCAGCCAGTGAGTGCAGGGCTTTTAAAATGATTATTGTATTTAGTTGCCAGGATGCAATCAGAAAGCAGGGGCTGTGTGTGTGGGGGGGGGGCTCTGCCATGTGGCCCCAGAGCCCCCACGGCCCCTGCTGCAGCCATTGGGACAGGGGCTTTTTTTTTTTTTTTTTTAATTAAAGTGCCAGGAAGCTGGGGCCAGGTGGGGGATGGGGCCGGGCAGGGCAACCATGGGGGCTTCTCCCGTGACTCCCCCCCAACCCGGAGGGGAGAACCTGTAGCTTCTCGGCTATGCCTGCTTCTCCCCAGCAGATCAGAATCTCCAAATCAGTGCTGAATCTCCAGTTCTGATTCAACCAAATCAAATGGGGACAATGATTCAAATCACCAAATTGAATCACTGTCCTCCGAATTGGGCAAATCTAAATCAAATACTTCCCTGTTCGTACAGGCCTAGTGTCTACATGTGCATTGCAGTGCACTAAATAAACACAAGTACTATCCTGTGGCTGCATTACAAGTACTAATCTACTGTGGTGTTTATTAGTTTACTGTGGCCTAATAGGGCTGTATGTGTAGGCACTGAGACTCTACTGCAGAGCTAATTAGGCAGCTCTGCAGGAAATGTCTCATGTTGGTGTGCCCGCTATGGGTGCTATTGCTTCAGCTGACTGCGGTTCTTACCAGAGCAGGCTCCGTTCAGCACTAAGTGCATTTTTACACATGCAAGTGCCCGGCGCTGCGATGCTTGCTTGCAACTATGTAAGTGGCGAAATGTGGATCAGTGCTGAAAAAATGGTGGCGGCGGGCTTTTGAATTAAAACACATCAGAAGTGCTTTAATTCAAAAGCACACTGCAGCCATTTTCTGCGCGCTGACGTGTCTTTCACCGCTTATGCAACTACACAGTGCAGCACAGTTTGCCTCAGATCGGGTGCAGAGCAGACTCAATTAATTGAGTCTGCTCCAAAGCAGCAGATCTCCAGTGCATCGCAGGACAGAAAAGTGTGTGTATAAATGCCCTAAGTGAAGTATTTCCTATGCACACAGTCTGTGAAGTGCTTTGGAATTAGGGTTGTGTGCCAGTTTTCAGTTGTGGGGCTAGATTAAAAAAAAAGAAAACACACATTGTTTCAGGTCAACCCCAAAATGAAATTTGCTTTTGCATTTTGTATCTCCCCTAGTAGTTTGGTATTTTTATCTATTTGTGTGCCATGGCATTTGTAGCTTATATTTTATACTCCTCACCTTTCAACTTTCAACTAAATGTGTTTAGTTTCGTAAGTAAGTTATACATTGTAACAATGTTAACAAGGGCAGGAATCAAACTGCCCTTCCCTGTATCAGGCTGGCCCCTGAATGAGTGAGTGAATCAGTGATTGAATGTGTAACACTGTAGCAGCAGACAGCAATTAACACCTGGAAGCTGCAGATCAGCCAAGGGAAGAACTCAATAGAAGACAATGTAACAACCGGGAAATCTCTAAACCTCACTGATCAAGGGCTAGAAGCCCTGGCCTGAGTTAATCAACGCCGGGGACCAACTTTTGGGCTGAGTATCTCCAGATCAACTGCTCCCAGAGCCCTATTCAAAATTCATCAATGGACTCCCAAACCTGCACGTACATGTGGATGACCTTTGGGGCTGACAGATGCCATCCAGTAGCCACCGAGGGGGGAGGGGGAAGTCCCACGAGGGTCAATGACCCCTGGATTAGGCAAACCTGAAAACTGGGGAGTCACCAAAGTCTGCCAAGGACAGATAAAAGGCAGTGAAAAGTGACCCTCAGGGGCGCCCTCTTGATCTCCAACTCGACCAGACCTGTCCAGCCAGAAGGACCAGCCGGCGACCCCCTTCTGGAAGATAACACCATGCTGAAAGAAGCCTCAATGACAGACTCCAGCACTTGTAGGATAGGTATACCTGACTCTGTAGCCTGCTATTGTGTGTGTGTGTGTGTGGGGGGGGGACCAGCCCCAAGGTTTATGATTACAGTGTTTCAATCCGCCTAATAAACTAGAATTTTAAGGATCCCGAGTTGGACATTTGTAGCCAACACCACCACCTCTCTGGGTAACCTGTTCCACTGTTTTTCTACCCTCCTAGTGAGAAAATTCTTCCTAATATCTAACCTAAACTTCCCTTGCTGCAACTTGAGACCATTGCTCCTTGTTCTGTCATCTGCCACCAGTGAGATCAGTCTAGCTCCATCCTCTTTCAAACCCCCGCTTCAGGTTGTTGGAGACTGCTATTCAGTCTCCTGTTCTCTAGACTAAATAAACCTAGATCCCCCAATCCTTCCTCATAAGTCATGTCCTCCAGCCCACTCACCATTTTTGTCACCCTCCACTGGACCCTCTCCAATTTGTCCACATCCTTTTTGTAGTGAGGCCCCCCAACACTGAACACAGTACTCCAGATGTGGCCTCACCAGTGCTGAATAGAGGAGAATAATCACTTCCCTGGATCTGCTGGCAACACACCTACCAATGCAGCCCAGTATGCTGTTAGCCCTCTTTGCAACAAGGGCACACTGTTGGCTCATTCAGCTTATTGTCCACTGTAACCCCCAGGTCCTTTTCTGCAGAGCTGCTGCCCAGCCAGTCAGCCCCCCACCTTTACTGGTGCATGGCATTGTTCTCCACTGTATCTACTACTCCCCACAGCTTGGTGTCATCTGCAAACTCACTGAGGGTGCACTCTGTGCCATCTGCCAGGTCACTGGTGAAGACATTAAACAAAACCGGCCCCAGGACCGACCCCCTGGGACACTCCACTTGACCCTGGCTGACATCTAGACATCGAGCCATTGATTACTACTCTCTGAGCCTGATGCTTCAGCCAGTTTTCTATCCACCTTACAGTAAATTCATCCAACCTGTACTTCCTTAGCTTGCCTGGAAGAATGGTGTGAGAGACCATATCAAAAGCCTTGCTAAAAGCAAGGTACACCATATAATACTTATTGACAGACTGTGAGATTAAGATGCAGAAACTATAACTGTGATGAAGAAACAAGTATGAACAGAGATACACAGGACACACCAAAGCAAACCAAAAACAGATAGACAGGTCAAAAAGTAAGGAGAAATGTTGAAAGCTCCAAACCAGCTCATTCTTCCACCCTCTTCCACATTACACCACTCATTTTCCTTGTATGTAACTTTGTAAAGGTGAATATCAAAGACTTAGAAATGAAATCATCTTGAAATCCCAAGTTATTAATGCAATGTGTTGTGCTTAGCCTTTAATAAGAACTCTATGAAGAGTGCTCCTCCCATGGAAATCAATGATATGTCAACACGGAGTGTTTCTGAATTAGGTCACGGCTACAGCACAAACTTTGGCCAGTGCAGTAATGTTGCTGAGGGGCATGATTTTTCTTTAAACATATTTTTACTGGTAAAACCCTTAGCATAGATGCAGTTACACTGGCAAAGGAATTTTTGCTAATATAGTTTGTTTAATTTGGGAAATTACTACTATATCCCCACAGAAACTCTTTTGTAAGTATAAGCTTAGGAATGAGCTCCCCTGCATTCTGTGGCCATGGTTTGAGCCCCAAAGTAGTATTCCTCTCAGGAAGAATCATCTTGGAGTTTGGAATGCTACAACAATCTGTCTATGCCTACAGGGATTACAGATGGCCAGCTAGTGCATCATGAGGGTTAGTGCTATGAGCCTAGTCTCTGGCTCTCTATAGCTTCCCTATACATTCTTCTGAAATCTAATCTCATCTCATTGCTACAGTCACTTTCCATACTGATTTTCAAAGACCACAGCAAATTCCTTTCTACTAAACAAGGAACAAACACTGAGCATGCAAACTGGCCTCTGTTCTGAGAAAAGAACTGGCAAATGGTGCCAATGCCAGGGGACTTGTGAGGTTCTCTCAGGGAAGTATGGAAAACTTGACATCTTTGCCCCATTTGCTTGTGCTACTCAAGATAATCCAAGAAGAGCTTTAAAAATCTCTCAGAAATGGCTTCTGGTAAGAAGAAAGATGGGATAGGTACCATTGGACATTGTGACTGCAGTGTGGTTGGAAGGCAAAATTACAACCATCCTGAAATTGAAACAGTATGGCTTTTGAGGTCACTGCATCATTTCTGGTTTCAGCAGTGCTGTCCCTCACAGTCACTGGTCAACTGAAAGACCTTGAAATAAGTGCTAATGTAGCAAAAAATAAGCAAGAGCCTATAGCAAGAATTAATGTATGATAATCTGATTTGCTTTCAAATGCAGGTTTATCTAGAACAGACCAGTAGAGAGGCCCATTTTCTCAGAGTGGTGTTGGGAGTGAGAAGAATTAACTTGTTCAAAGTGTCATGGGAAGGAAATATTCAAATGTCTTCTTACTGTAGTGGTGTCAGGTAGGGCCTGGCCTTTCAAGACATGTATCCTTAGGACAGCTGCAAGGAGAAGTAGAAGAACAAGAAGGAGATAGGTCATGTATTTGGTGTGACTTTGGGCAATAAAGAAGATTTTCTGGGGAGACACTGAAGTGTCTTTGTGAATCTGTATGAGACAAACAACCCTGGTAAGAAGGGCTTAAGCTCCTAAAACCAACACTTACAGCAAGGCCAGCACAGAACACTAAGGTCCCAATTCTGTGCCTTTTCATCCTATTTTCCAGTCTTGTAGGACAAAAATTTAGGAGAGAGAACTGTTAATAAGCTCTTAACTGTCACAGCTTGTTAATTTGTTACCCTGGTTTCCTAAATGCAATACTTGTTTTTGAGAGGACAGGATTTTCTCCTTTCTAAGGGAGGCAAAAGGATGAACAGAATTCTGTCAGGAAACTATTTCCTTTCCTGTTTCACATCCTTGTGACAAGGTATTTAGCAGAACTCACAGATCTGTTGGAATCTGCCAGGGCTATGCCATAAACGCATATGTTGTGGCCTCAAACTTGCAACCTCGGGGCTGGCTGTTAACTTTGCACCTTGGCACCCACACCGCCCCAGCCCCCAGGAAGCTACTGTGTCCTAGGAGAGAATCCCAAGGATAGAGAGGACAGTGTAGAGAAGGCAAAAGAGCCCAAATTTCCCTGCAGGGAGTCTTCTCTATTCCTGCCAGGAACTAGGCAAGCCAGGATTGCAAAAAACTTGTTTGCTGTACAAAGGAGTCTGCAGAAACCCTGCCAAGAAAGCCTTCCTGCACGTCTTTACCTGTTGCCTTGGCAAAGTGCCTCTGCCTAGACAACCGTTCTCAAAGTTTCACCATCAGAATTAGTCTGCTCTTCCACAGCCCCTTTCACCAATGGATTTCAATGCCCTTTATACAATCAGACTTGTTAAACTTTCATGATACCTAGCTCCAGATCATGTGCACTCATTACAGATCCCATGACAATTTTCTCCACAATCCTGGATGCTTCACAGTTTGAGCCTAACTAGCGACTTCAAGTGGGCCTAGCATTGTGAATTATCTTCCCATCCACCTCCAGCCCCTCTCAGGCCAAGTAAAGACAGTTTAAAAGACTGAGGCTGAATTGACTCAATCTTCACAGGTTAGCCTAAATTGCTCAGATTGAACCAATAATGTTACAGATTTGAACTGGTTTCTGATCACGTTTACCAGGTTATGTGTAATTTCTGTCCCTAGCCTGACTTTTTGTCCTTCTAGTACCAACCTCACCCATCTTCCAGGCATATCTTCAATCTGCCATTCTTTTGTCATGCCCGTTCAGTCCCAAAAGCCTTTTCCCTTCCTGTTTCCTTGCTCACGTTGACTCTCTTGTTCCCATCACCTGTTCCCAATTAAATTAAACAGTAGAATCAATGCAGTAGAAGCAACACAGCATGATGCCTAGAAAGAGTCTGATAATGGTTTAAGTCACTGCTGTGCTAAATCACTGCATCTGATGTTGACTAGTATTGTCCCATTATTTTGTTTTACTCCCCCATCTGCTTGAACCTGTTGTTTCTTGTTCTTAACTAAGATTGCAAACTTTTCAGGGCAGGGACCATATTTTCCTTCTGTGCTGGGACAATGCCTGATCCAGCAGGTCATGTATGCATGACTAAGGCTCCTAGACACTTCAGTAATACAATGTGATAGGCAGCACAGCATGTAAATAATAAAAGTATGCAGCAAATCAGTATCATCATCTATACTACCATCCTTAATCTTTTCTCCATTTTGGACTGTAAGTAGAATTAGTTGGGAATATTATTTCCCCATGAAAACATTTTGCTGAAAATGGACATTTTTTATCTTTATCATTAAAGTTTTTCATCATTTTTGAAAGATTGAAAATGTGAAAAATTGTTGACTTGAAAGTTTCTGGATTTGGGCACAAAGTAGGTTTTTTTACTGGAAAAAAGCTCTTTTTAACCCTCAAAAGTTTCAATAAAAATAACAATTTTACACAAAATATCCATTTAATTAAAAAAAAAAAAAGAACGATTCATATGGAAAAAGTTTCAACCACTTCTAACTGAAAATTCTTCAGAGCAGACTGTCTCTTTTTCCATCCAGTCCACAGATCAATGGGACATCATTCTTCACTTCCTTTCTAAACTGTTTTAGTCTGCCTAGAGATGAACTCATTCACATTCAAATTAGAGTGCTCCAGTGTTGCCTCACTGTCACCTGTATGAAGCCCCCCACTCCCATTTCAAAATGGCTGTGGGAGAGCTTTAGTTAAAGTGCCCCATGGCCATCTTGAAACTGCAGGGGGCCTTAATACTGGTGACACTGAGCCATTTTAATTAGAACAGCTGCCTGGGAACCGCTCCAATTAAAAGTCCTCCCCCTCCCCCGGCCTTGCCTCTAAGCACATGTATAGGTGGCCTCACAGGATATACCTGTATGCTGTCTTCTAGCTGTGAAGTTTCACTTCAAAGATGATTGTTTTGATGAACATGAATTAATTCTTTAAGATTCCTTTTGTATGAAATGTCACAGAGTTGGAATAAAGCTTACTGTTTGCAGATTACTCAAGTCTTTAAATAAAAGCTCAAATGAAGTTTGAAATATTAGCTCTAAAATGTGACTCTACTTTGAAAGGTGATCAAGTTGGCTCACTGTGTATATCACACTTGTGTCTGCCAGGTTTAGTAGCACACAAATGATTTCCAGCCTTTTACTCCTGTTGAGCCAGCTCACCTCAAAGAAGCTTGAATGTTTTAATTCTTGTTTACCTGTGACAGAACTGCTTACTATGTTTCAATTAGATAAATGCACTGGAGGCAAAGGAGGCATATGGGTGTGCCCAGGCAGAGCACAAATTTGAAGCTGAAGAGAGTAACACAAACCCTGAGAAACAAATTTAGCCTTTTAAAGATTAATCCTGAGAAGGAAAGAACCCAATGCGACGCTCAGATCTCAGGGGGAGTTTGCAAGATTGGCAGTGAGAAGACTTTTCACCAGTAAATAGAGAATTTCTCATATGGGGCACATCTACATGCAATGCTATGTTGCTGTAGCAATGAGCTATGGTGATGTAGCTCATCACTACAGCAATGTAGCACAAGCAGGTACTAACTGTGATGCTGCTGCTACTGTGCAGTAGCAACAAGTTACTGTGCAGTAGGGTAAAAAATGACATGCCACCAGGACTGTGCAGTAATGGCAGTTACTGCACAGTCGTTTAGTACTTGCTTTAGTTAGTACTAAATGACTGCACAGTAACAACTATACAATTGTGTGCATGTGTAGATGCACCCCTGTATCATTTTTATAGTTGTTTTTCAAAGCCAAGCTACACATTAAAATTAAGTCTCTCAACCTGCCTGTGAGCTATGCAAATAGTGTCATGTCACAATTGGGACATCAAGGTATGATATTGCAAAGTAACGTCAAACGAAGTCACAGAACAAGTTAGTTGAAGAACCAGAAGTAAAATTGAAGACTCTCAAGTTATAGTCCCTTTTTCCCATACAGCAACTCTCCCTGCATTCATGATAATTATGTGAATGCCTCCATCTGGTCATCTGATTAATTATATTTTAGCAAAAAGAGAACACTGTGCACTTACCTAAGCACCTGCCCCATTTGTAAATCTCAGGCCAACCAGCCACTGGAAAGGACTTTTTCCCCCATGCTTCCTGTTTTGTAGTACCTTAAACATTTTATATATTGCCACATCTGTTAACATAAACACACGTGTGCCACACCTCTATAGAAACATCAAGTAAACAGACTGGTAAAATGCAGATTGTGTTTGATGACAGTGCCCAAATTCACCAACTGGAACAACTACTTTCTGATTCTCCTTAAGGGCTTGTTGGACCAATCATTACTCTTTCTTCTGTAGATAAATCACGTACAATACAACTGAAGCCCATAGTTTCCTAGAGCTTCACAGTAGCCATTGTCTCTCATACAGTGCCAAGTTAAAATTTCCAGGCAAAGTGGGGATAGGACCCAGGTTCACTTGCTCCTTCTGACAGACCTCTGCCTATTGAATTCAGCAGAATCTCCCTCGGCATCTCTCCCCTCAACCCAATTCATTGTATGATCCATTTTCTTGCATAGAAGACACCGTGGAATGTAATACACACCTTGTTTTTGAAAGGCAGAATGAAGAGGGGGTGGGGGTGGAAAAAGATCTTTCTTTGTAGTGAGTCACTGAGGGAGCCCAGCCAGCTCATTGTTCTGCTCCTTGATTGCTGCAGATTTTATTTTTGGTTTCACCCATTAAGGGGCAGAACCTGCTCTTACCATATTTCTCTCATGTAATGCATATTCCAATTCTCAGCAGATGTATTTTAGAGAAAAGGTGCATGTTGCATGTGAGAAAGTATGGTAATACCTTATTTCTATTTCTTTTCACTGCAAACTGGAACAATATTTTATAACTTAAAATTTGTCAATAAACCAAAAAAAAAAAAAAAGATTTTTTGCCCCCTCCAAGCAAAAAAAATCAACCATGTTCTGGTCCTAAACATTTACTGGAAGACTAACCATACACTTTTTTAGAAGAGTTTCTTCATCAAAGGGAGCCAGGTGGAGGCAAATAAAACCAAGAGAGACACTTCAATCTGTATCATCCTTGAATGGAGAAAAATCATTTATTCTTCCCTGCCATGCCAACAAAGCTCAAACCAAATGCCTGTAAAACAATCTAGTTGATTCAGTGATCATTCCAGATATGATCTAATTTTTTGGCAGCCAACACTAGAAGGCATGTCTCCCTCAACTCTTTCTCCTATAAGCCCACAAAAGGTATCAAAAGTGAAGGTTAACAGAAGTGGGCAGAGTCAGCTGAGTACAACAGCAGTTGCTAGGAAACATGACCAAGGCCCTTGTTAGAATAAGGGGGTCAAATGAGGTGTGCTGTACTGAATTAATTTTGCTCTGTCCAAGCTAGCAATGCAAACATTCTCCACAACAGTCAAAGGAGGAACCAATTTGTCCCCCACTGTCTAACACAGCAGGGCTGTGATCTCCAGTAAATTAAATACCTCTGGGGTTCAGGAGACTTAGAAAAAGAGTATTTTCATTCAAGGGTTATTTCATTATGAAAGCAGAGCACTCCTAGCTTCAAAGCAGATTCTAAAAGCGCTGTCAAGCAAAATTGCAAAAAACTATTAATAACTGCCATTTTTACACGATTATACATTCCAGGTGCCATGGCCAGACTCTAGGATCCTGTGTGAACAGGGAAATGAACACTAGTACAAATCATGCAACCAATGCCAATCTAGCTTCCCAAATAATTCCAAACAAAGTTTCTGTACACCACTGGCACCTGCAGATTTGGTCCTTAACCGGAATTCTGGATCCAAATATAATTTGTCTTGTGTAACAAGCATCCCACTCTGACTGATTCTGAGAAAATATGAATCTAGTATAGATTCCAGCTGGACAACTTGAGGTATACCTACACTGAAATCATTTCTGTAAAAACAGCTCCTGTAGAAGCACCAGAGCTATCCTTAAATTAACCAGCTAGGCATGGTTAGCAGTGTAGCCATGCAAACACAGTGCTCAGAAAAGGGTAAACTCCCCAGTATTTACTTAAGCTTATTTGATGGGTTTTGAAGTCTATATGGAGCTTCATGGTATCACAGCTACACTACTAACTGTACTTCAGCTAGCTCATTTAAAACTGGATCAGGTACATATACATGACTACAGTGAGATTTAGGTATGACTGGTTCAATTCCCCCATGATGCGGGTGATCATGGTTGTTACACATGCAATCCTAAACTTTGGCGGCTATGGGGTTCAAAAACCAAAACCAGACCTAGATTGGTGTGTAGATCTAAACGTTACAGATAGGCCAAAACAAAAGCCTGAATTCAAACACTCCCAGATTTGGGGGTGCAGGGTTCGGAAATCCAGATCTAGATTTTCTGGGTTGAATTCTTGCCTCTTGCCTTCACATGGAGTTGCACTATGTTGATCATGCTACAATTTCATTTTGTTGTAACTCTATCTGGAAATAGCTTTACACCAAGTCACGTGCCTTGATCTGTGACAAGGCTTAACATGAATTCAAGAGAATAAAATGATTTTGGTTTCACAGGTGCAATGTCATGACACGCCTGAGATAGTCAAGATAACTCTTCTGCAACATGTTTATGGAAGAGCCATATATTTTGATAAAAAGCTGAGAACATGATTCTTGTCTCACTTATACTGATGTAACTGCATTGATTTTAGTGGGGCTAACTCCTGACTTAAATCAGTAAAAGGAGAGAATAACCAGGTCCCCAGGCACTTTCCAAGACCACTTACTAAAAGCAAGCTAAAAAACAGGCTCTGCATGCAACTCAGAACTGTACAGCAATCCCTAAAAATACCTGAGTCATTGCTTTTCAAAGCTGATATTTCTAGCTTTGGCACAAATGTGTAGCGTAGCCACGGTAATACAATGCCCCCACAGAGACCCTTAGGGACACTGCAGTGCTTGTGTGTTTGCAAGAGTAGCACAATTAGTTATTTACAAAAAGCTAGTTTGATGCTTTGCATGCAAGTGGCTTTAAGAGGTCCTGCATCCTGTCTCCCTGGTGGCTTGTGCCAAGGTTGAATCAGCTTACAGTGAAAAAGGAAAGGGCCTTCATCATGCCTCTATTCTACAAACCTACATTTTATGTACCATGTAGTCATAACCCTTGCTGTGCATGGAAATTCTCTCTGAAAGATAAAAGAAAGTAAGTGTAACACAGCCCTGCCCTGTTACTAGGGGTCCGGGGGAGTATGAACAGCCCCACACCCCAGAAGCACCTCTGCACACTCACCCGAGACCAGGGAGAACTCACTGGAGGCTGGGGAACCAGGTCCTGGGAGGTAGCAAGTCCCACAGCAAGAGAGCTGACACAGGTGTGGGGACCTGAGCCCAGAGTGGGAAGGATAAAAGACACTGAAAGGAGCCTCAGGGGGCTGCAGCTGGCTAGGGAACAGGCTGCCTGGACCATTGAGTTGTAAGGGGTTAAGCTGTCACTAGGAGAGCTCAGACTAAGGTTCTTTTCTGTTTGCTTGCTTGATCATTTGCTTTGTTGCACAAACCTGCAGGCTCTGCAAAACCTTGAAATGTAAGGGGCAGCCAGGGGGTGAAGCCTGGAAGAACCACTAGAAGATGGCTAAGTGCTAACTTATTTGTTTAACTTCCAAGCCTGGGGTGGCCTCTGGGTATTATCCACTAGCCTGGGTGCAGCAAAGGCAAGAGCCCTGAACAAGTGGGTCCTTGGCCAAAGCCTGCAGCAAAAGTAAAACTGGCCAGCTCAACTAGCTAGACCCTGCTGTGATCTGCCCAGACTCTCCCAATAGCAGCCTACAGTAAGGCAGTGGAATAGCTGGCTTAGGCAAGGGAGTTGCCATTAAAACTAGCCAAAATGGACTATTTATTTTACTGGCAATTAAAAAAAAAAAGAAAAAAAGCTGCTCTGGTATGAATATGTACCTTTGCAACTTTTTCAGCAAAGATACTCATTTCAGATTAAGCTAAATATTCTACTGTGAGCTTTTAAGAGAAAAGGAACTTTGAAAACACAAGCTATTTCCAGCCGGAAAATTAAAAAGGGCAAAATGTAGAAAGTGTCAAACTGCCTTGAATTTTTTCAATTTTTTTTTTTTTATTCCCAAAATGAAAAACTTGACAATTGATGGGTTACTGTGACAAACTTTCGTGTTTAGGGATCTATATTTTGCACAAGAAAAGGGTCGGGCAAAACATTTCCTCAGCTTTATTCTGTACACAACATTTGAGACCAGGATCACATTCCTGAGGCCCAATTAAACAAAGCTAAGCTTTTCAGGGTCCACTCAAAGCAACCAATACAATAGCTTCTCTTGGCTAGTCTGAAATGAAGCACTCAAAAAGCTGTCTTCAGCCTGACTTTACTTGTAAGACTTGGCCCTTTCTTGCTAGCAATTCTACAAATCTCTGAACGTTGGTCCTAATTAATTACCCTGAATAAACCCCTTTTGCAGAGTGTTGGCTAAGCATTGACTTCAGGGATCAGTAACCCCCATCATACATGCCAGAGCATGGCATGTGAGGCTGTTTTCTTTGGCATGCCACAGCCAACCTGGGCTCTGGGCAACTGCCACTGGCCTCAGAGCCCACACTGCTTGCAGTAAGTGGCTTGGAGGCTGCAAGCAGCCAAGGCTCCATGGCAGGCAGTAGCTGCCCAGAGCCTGGGGGGACTGCAGCCAGGAGGCTGCAAACAGCTGCACGGGGCTGCTCAGCCCCAGCACTGGCTCTGTGGCTGCCTTGGCTGTGTGGCCCCTCCCCTACTGTCTGCCCAGAGGCATGCATGCAGCCACTGCCAACAATAAGGATCAGGCCCCTCATGACTCTTACCTCTGGCATGCCAAGTCAAGACATGGGTGGAATTTAGGGTGTTTTTGGCATTCTAGCCAAAAATGTTGCTGACCCCTGATCTACTTAGTTTGGCCAAAGCCCAATTTTCCTTATGGACAAGCTTCATTAAAAAAAAAAAAAAAATCATGTTCCAAGTCAAATCAATTCCAAATCCATGAGTCAGTCCAGAACCATAAGTGGCCCTAATACCGGAAAACATCCTCCACCCCACCTCAGGCTTCAGATGTTTCCAAATCCTTTGGCATCCATCCTATGTGCAGGCTCAAGCCCAGAGGCTTGGGGTTCGAATGCCCTCAGCCATAAGTCCTCAGGAGCAAGCTAGGGAGGAGCCTCCCTTTTCCATAAAGTGGGCATAAAGCCAAGATCTTCCCACCAGAAGTGAAAGTGAGAGGTTAACTATATACTACCCTACCTCCGAGGGTATTACCCCATGCCAGGAGAGTCGTTTTCTCTGGGTGCGACTAGGAAAACCACCTTGTTGGTCATGGTGTTTCACAAACTCCTCCCTCCAGGGAGAGCTGTCCAATTGATGCCTTTCACACAGAGCAATAGGCACTGTCCAGGGTTCTCTGCTCAATGTCGCCTTCCAGTTCCCTTGATTTAAAATCATGACTTTCAATCCTGTCCTTGTTTCATTCAGTATTGTCCACTCACTTGTTGTTTGCTCAGTCCAGTTGCCCTCTCCCACCTGAGGATATAGGCCTTTAAGCCCGATAGGATTCGTCCACTATTTTAGAATGTAAATAGGTTGACATCTTGCCTAAGTACCAACGTTGCTGAAAAATAGAGGTGCTTTTCCAGTGTAGAGCATGATGACCAAGGAGCACAGTGGCTGTCTTGCACAAGCATTTTATGAGTAACTCTCACACTATACAACATTATTTTTTAATTCAGTTAATCTAGCTAGGTGCTCATATGCCCTCATTACTGGGATCCAAGCACCTCCCAGTAATTAAACTACGATTACAAATTAACTCCCTGTCCCTTCCTTGCCTCCTGAACAAAAGGTAGGATAGGAACAGAGGTGGGACTATACGGCAAGTGTATTTGAGAGGGGAGGGGGGAAGCTACTAGGGAGAATGTATGTAGATGAACTGTGTTTGTTATTAAACCATGTAGTTAATTGCAGCAGTTACAACAGGAATGAGTTAGGCTTATTCATTAGGTTATAAAGACTGTGACACAGAGTCCTTTATAAGCCAGAAGTGCTTTCCCAGACCAGTCATCAACGCCCATTCCTCACTGCTTGATTTTAAGAATCTCTCATTTTGGGCACTCTGGGTGCTCATTTGTATCAGGGAATGAAGGGAGCCTGGAAATCCCTGCTCTTGATGCTGTCACTTTCAGTTGAAAATGTCATGCATAGGACTCACACCTACAAATTCTGTTATATTTTGGGATTTGAGGTAACAAGCAGAATACAAACTTCATCAAGGAACTTTTGGGGTTGGCAGCAAAATCAAAAGAATGGTAGAAGAAATTTTATCCACCACCCTGTTCAAATGTTCAGTTTTTTTAAACACCATTATGAGTCACACCGCTTAAGCAGATATATATACCAAATGTAACGTGCCAGACAGCGGTACCTTTAGTATGCTGTACTGCTTCATGTGGGCTGCCTCTTAAACTTCAGTAGTGTAGTCATGTCTGCTCAGTGATGTAGGCAGTTTAATTTGTATTATGGACACACTAACGGGCACTGTTATTCAGTAGTGCTAATTAAGTTTCCCAAAACTCTGTGGACATGACTACACTGTTTCTATTTTGAAAAACAGCCTAAGTGAAACCAGGGTGTCTCGGTAAGCTTGCTATGTAGATGTACCCCTTGGCAAATGCACAAGCCTTGATCAGCAAAAGATATTGTTGGATTGTTAATAATAATAGTACTTACTAAAATCACCCCTTGTACAAAGAGCTGAGTAGTTAAACAAATAGGAAAGAGTTCTGGAACTGGTAGTTCTAACATATTGTCATTATATACCTGAGACTTTTTGTCCTGAAAGCCCCTCCCAAAAATTTTTGACCTTGGTGTAAGCCTAAAATAATAGCATAACCCATTTGTCACAGTTCCACGTACACCTCTATACTTGATATATAGGGGATACAAGACTATCTTATAGCTCTCAGATAGGGAACCTTGGGTCTCTAGTGCAAGCTCCAACAACTCATGATTTTAACTCTGGAGGTCCCTGCTTCATTCTCTGGTGTCCACCATGATGGTAGCTGTTCAAATAACAAAACAGCATAGGTAGAAAAAACACTTCTATTTAAAGCTTGACACAAGTTAAACTATCAAGGGTACTGTTATAAGGAGAGGTACACAGAGGCTCTAGTCTAACATGACATCTGTGCCAGGATGCAGAACTACAGATGATTAAACTGGGTTATGCAGCAACTGATATAGATTTGACAGAAGCTAACTAACAAGACACTGTGATCAGTCATTAATATGCCCAGGCAGCACAACAATATATACAACAGAAATTCTCAGAGCCATGTAATTACTGATGTAGCATCCAGGTATACTGCTAGCTATGATGGGACTTCAAACAGGAAACACAATTTTCATGTTTGGGCACCTTGATGCTAAAACTGGGACCCCATGTACCCAAAAAGCCATAGGCACCAAGGACACATCCTTCAAATTTAGTTAAGCAGCCAAACCCACATCTGGATTGATTTTTCTGAGATACTGAACAGTCACAGTTCGATAGAAAATAATGGTGTTTAGGTCTCCGTTTGACTCACCTCCAAAAAACTGTGTTTTACCGGATCATTTGTGGCACTCAGCTGCCTTGAGCAAACATAACTAAATTAATCCCTTAATTGGTGGCTCAACCTTGGGAAGGCATCACCCACTAGTGACCTCCTTCCCACAAAATTCCCTATGATGAAAACATTAACTCTGAAGATCCATGTCATGATAGTGAAAATGAGTAGCAGCCAATAAATAAAAAGACAAGCTGAAAACTTGTTTAGATTTTCATCTTCAGGGCATGAATCTGAAGGCACAGAGCCAATTTAGCTCTACCTATGGCCCAGATCTCTGGAGTGAACAAGATTCAGTTCAATTTTTTTTTAAATGAGATTAGCTTAGATGGCTTAGAATCATACTGAGATACAGAATCTTAAAATCGTAGAATCATACTGAAATACTGAATTTTTACCTATTTAACTATAGCTCAGGGCACCACAAAAAATGGAAAATCTTGTTCATGCTAGATGAGCATGTGGAAATTTCAGTCCAGTTGCTTATGTACTGATAGCTGGTGCTACAAAACACACCATCTCAATGGATGCCATCACTGGTCCTCAGAACTGAGGAATTAATGGGCCACACAAAAATGAACTTGTCCATGGTGGAAGTGGTCTTGATTAATCAGAGCTGAGGTTCATTTAAAGGTCAACATGTGGGCAAAGACTAGCTGGCCTGCTTTGCAGCACCCATTCTGCAGACAAACAGATGACTTCAGTCTGCACAGACCAGTTTACAAACTGAACACTTTAGAAATCAGCACTATACTTCTGAACTGGAAATACTTCTGCTTCTTTGGAAGCCAGTTAAAGATCTAATTATACCCCTGAAGACGAAGCACTCAGTAATCTTTTGAAGCTGGCTGAGGTTCCCATTACTTACAAACAAGGCAGAAAAAACCCCACTACCCAGCATTTCCCTTCTTGATGGCCCAACCACAACTTAAAAACATTAATAACAGTTTTTAAATCCATCTTTTTAAATAGCTTGTAGGATACACATGATAATTGCCCACTCACACCTAATAGCTACCTTGTACTTCTATTTGTCTTGGCAATGAGCTGGATCCTTTGTTGGACAAAGTTCTGAGAAGAAAATGAATGCCTTGTGAAGGGAAGCAGGGCTGCTTTGATCACTTAAATATAGCCTAAAAGGAGAGTGCCACAGGGTGCCTTTATGGTTCTGGACTCTGTACTGAATTTGCTGCTTGGATTCAAATACACCCTTAGCATAAAGCTCAGCCCTGTAATTTTCATCTCTGATGCCTGGTGAAGTCCCTCAGATGTAGTATGGTCTTTTCATTCCTACTAATATCTCTTTTGGGACCTCAAGGGCTTGCAGTCTTTCTAAACAGGGGTAATACAGTCAACAACTCAGTTCTGTGCTTCCCATATACAGAGATTGAGTCATGCCTCAGCGTTGCAGAACACATGCATGGCAATTCTCTGATGTGCACTCCCTGCTGGTATGGAAAGGAGCCGAGATCCTGCTCAGTACATTTCACCAAGGGCTTTAAACAGAATGTGAATCCTGGGCTCTAGCTGCAAACTGAACACTGAGGCATCTGTTTGTTTTTTGGGGGGGCGGGGGGGGGGCGGGGGATCCTTATGGTATAAAAAATAATTAATTAATCTTCCTGACCTCAGGAACAAAGACCCTCAATGCAATTAAAAGGCAGCAAACACACACCTCGGGAGAGGTCTGAGCATGACACCCTAGTGTGGTGATAATCCACGTTTCTGTAAGAGACTGAACCAGACACCTGATTTTGATAGAGTCCTGTTGAAGGGTTGAATCCTGGATTAAAAACAAGCAAGCCAGGCCCTTACTGTGTAAGACCAATAAAAGGAGAGATGGGGCAAGAAAACACTTTCCTACAGTTTACAGTTAGCCAATGGAATTCCTGACTCAGAAGGTAACAAGTCACATACCATGGCCAGAAGAGATGGATAATTTCATAACTATTAATAACACTTGCAACTATGGTGGCCAGAAATAAGGATAATCATAATGCAGGCCCTTGGGTGTAAACTGATAAAATATAATGTCCAGA
Source organism: Alligator sinensis (assembly GCF_000455745.1). Lineage (NCBI taxonomy): Eukaryota > Metazoa > Chordata > Crocodylia > Alligatoridae > Alligator > Alligator sinensis. Next base: position 925,822 of record NW_005842554.1, read on the forward strand.
GGGAATCCCCATCCCACCAACATGTGGGACTTGGTGCATTTATAGCTCTGACTTTTTCAAGTGTTTGAATTATCAACAGCTCTGGTCATTGCTGGAGACATAATTCAGGACTAGATTTGAAACACTTGATTGAACCACTTGATTGGAATCTGGCAAATCTACCTGCAGTTCTCTGACATGAGCCATGGGTAAGAAGCATAATTACTACAGACTACAGAGAAGGAAGAAGCTTGTGCAGAACTGGATTGAGAACAGTGCTTAGAGACTAGTGTGTTATGATGCAAGAATGGACAAAACCCCAACCAAAGGATAGTCACAACTAGGAGTGTCACAGTGAGTTTGATCATGCTAGACAACACTCACATAATTACTTTTTTATTAAGGAAAAAATTCCGCAGACCCCTTTTTCTTCTCTGCATGGTATGATTTAACATTTTTATTACTAGACATGGGAGCACAAACATTGAAATTGAGAAACCCCTATTAAGGCTGCAAAGCCAAGCACTGAAATGTTAGGAAGTTCCAGAATTTAAGGTTGACTGTACAACTTTAATTTGCCCCTTTGTTCATATGCACAGACATAACTTACTTGAGAGGGAGAGAGAGAGAGAGAGCGTTGTGGCTGAAGCTGGAAGGTGCTCAGAGAATAAGACATGGGGGGACTGGAAGAAGTGAATGGGTGGCTAAGGCAGCTGAAGGCTGCTGTTGTGGACTGCAGTCTGTTTTGCCTCTGACACAAGATCCTTCTATGATGTCAGTCAAGTCACTTAAACCAAACCCTTAACATGTAGTCACTAACTACATTCTTCTTCTTTTGACTACCTAACTGGGGAGCCTGGGGCCTGAATTGCAGGAGTGCTAAATATTCACAGCTGAAGCTGAGGTCAGTAGTAGTTATGCTTTGAAAAAAATATATTGTTATGTAAGTACTTTGGCAAATCAGGTTTTGTCTGAAATTGGGCACTCAAAACCAGTGGACATGTTTCTGGTCTTAATCACTGTGACTCAGTTCCCCATTTGTAAAATGAAGAAAACCATAGCCTTTTATCTCACTGGGGAGCTGTGAAGATTAATGTTTTCAAAGCACTTGGATACAAAAAAAAGCCCACGAGGAAATTAATAATTCTGTCTTCAAAGGAGAGTTTGATTAGTACGCAGTAAGTAAAGTATGGGCCACCCATTAAACATCAAGGTAGAAAGAAGTATTAAACAGCTGCTCTGAGTGCAAACCATCTAATTTATGCACTAAACAAGGCAGGAAAAATATCTGTGATCATATAAATAAAGACTGTATCATAATACAAGTCACAAGAGGGATAATTAAAGTTGCAAAAGTAACCTTAATTCTGGTACATTCTCACCTCTGAACATTCAACTTTTCAGCTTTAATAATGTTCTTGTGTGTGTTTGTATGTTAAATTTCCTTGAATTTAAAAAAAACCTGAAAAAACCCTATTTATCATATAGTCTCATGATAATGGTTCATTAGTAGAATTAGGCCCTTTATTTTCATTGCACAGACCAGTCTCTTGAACTAATAAAATAACTCATAAATGACAGGTTCTCATTCTCTATGCACACTAGCCCTAGGACTCTTTGCCAGTAAGCTTCAGATACACCTGCTCAAAGGAAAGGATGGTAAGGATCAGGGATCCAATGCAGACCTGAAGGGAAGTATGCTGAAGTGGGCAGTCTTTTCTGCCCATCCCCACCCTACCCAAACTAAACTCCTCCAGCATTGTCTAATCTCAAACTGTTCCTGTTCAATTCCTATCCCTTTCCATGGCCCTGGAAGCAGGTCCTGACTCCCCATGCCAGACCTATTCTTTCTTTCTTTGTTTTTTTTAAATACGAAATTTTTTTGTGTTCCAAGCCAAATCAATTCCCAATCTGTGAGTCAGTCAAGAACCATAAAATCCCAGCTTCCATGGTTTAGGTTTATCATCCTGGCTCTAGCCTCCAGGCTCAACAAGTCCTAGGCTATTCCTAGTCCTATTCCCCAGTCCTATTCCCCAAGTCCTAGTCCTATTCCCCAGTAGGTTCCCCCTAGTCTTTTTGTCCATTCTTTCCAATACTCCCCTTTTGGCTCCTTCCCTAATATGTCTCTATCTTTGACTCTGGTGTGCAGTGACTACACCTACAGTTTCTCTTTCCCTCCCTGGGCTTCTTGTCCAGTGCTATTGTCCTTGCCCCTAATTACTTGACCCTGCCACTCCTCCTTTCTCAATGCCCTGACTCCTCCTCAGATCTCTCTTACCTCACCTTTCCTTCCCCGCCTCTTCTCCTCACCCAACTAGTTCTCAGGCACAGTCTTCCCAACAACATCAAGTCCCAGTTTCAGTCTTTCTGCATGCCCCCCTCCATCTCTTCCTACTGGCATTTTGTCCCAGCATGTGCCTTGTCCTTTCTGAACCATATCTGTGCTGCCTGGCACCATCAACAGTGAACCCCTTTGATATGGTCTGCCCACCACAACTGCCCCTTTGATATGGCCCTTCAGGAACAAAACTTTAAAACCCTCTGACCCTTGTACCACTGAAAGTCCCCATGCTATCCAGTTCACAAATGGAACAAACTGTTGATGGACACTGAGACTGAGGGAGAAATAGACTCCTTTTTTGTTGTCAGGTGAGGTATCCAGACCCAGACCTGGCAGGGCAGACAGCAACTGCAGCCTGCAATTACAAGGACAGTTTGCTCAGTCCTGGGCTAGAGTGTGCACTAGGCAGTTAGAAGCTCTGGGAAATTCAGCTACTCAAATTTCAGAAGTCTCTACTGAACATGTGAGAACTGTGATCATTCAAAGACTTGTAATTTGGCTAAATTTAGGTAGGTTTTCCCAAGAATAGAAAAAGGCATATCCATGACACAAAGGCCACTTGTGACCAAGTCCCTGCTCCAAAGCACAGGTTTTGTTGTTAGAAATGGCTGGACTGTTTTGTCTGAAATTAAAAAAAAAAAAAAAAAAAATCAGCCTGAGCCAGACACCCAGCCCCAGTTACATGCAACAGAAGTGTCTTACAAAGAGAAGGGTGGGGCAATCTTAATCCTCATGCTATACTATAATGCCAATTGTGCTGGGCATAAAAAAGGGCATTCCCTGACCAAAACACTTACTATCATTCTTGCCAATAGTACCAAAATATCTTTCACCAAATGGGGGGCCATATCAACTACTGTAGTTACAAGTAATTAATTACTAATGATTCAACTAATTCCTTTATCAAAAATAAGGAGAGCAGTGCTCTTCATACCCTTATCTCTTTTAGCTTGAGGCCTGATCTCAATATAAACAAGGAAAGATACAGATTTCTGTGCTTTCAAAGCCAAACCTTGCCTATGCATTGCAATCACAGATGAAGCTTCACAAAACAGAAACATATGGAACATTTTCAGTTGAAAACTTCTGAGATAGAAAATAATTTTAACAAAATAGGAGGCTTCCGGCAATGTGATGTCTATCTTTTTCAGATTGTTGTAAAGACAATCCTGCCCCCCACCACACCAAACACACACCTTGAAACTGTGCTGAAAACTGTTAATAGGAGGTTGTTGGGGTTATTTAAAAAAAAAAAAAAATCTGAAGGAAAAAAAGATACATTTAGATGGCATTGTATTTTTTCAAGATGCAAAAATAAAACAAAACACCTAACAAAATAAAATAATAACAGATTCTAAAGCAGCGGTTCCCAAAGCATGGCCTGTAAGCCAAGTATAGCCCATGAACCCCTTCGATATGGCCTGCCACCCACAACTCCCACTTTGACATGGCCCTTCAGGGACAAAAAACCTCTGACCCTTTCACCACCGAAAGCCCCCATGCTATCCAGTTCACAAGTGGAACAAATGGGGCAGGGCTGGGTGACCTTGGTCTTCAGTTGGTGTCATTTGTATATTAAGCAGAGATCTAGGACGTAGGATGGCAGGTGAGGTAAAAAGGATGTAACAAGTTGGAGGTATAATGGAGATGAGGCTCAGGAAGGTGCCTGTCTATACTATTCTGGCTGTACCCATGCTGCCAGTTCCATCCCTCTTTATCAAGAGGAAATAATTTCATTTTAATTGAGAGAGACAAAATCAGGCTCTGTAGGAGAAAGTATGATCCAGAAGCTTGTGGGGCAACATTTCTGTATGTGGAAACAAATTATCATTGTACTCCTTGTTTTACCACCTGCACACAAATCTCTCGCACATCAAGTCTAACACTCTATTTAACTCTAATCCTCTACCCTCCATAACAAAAGCAAAGGGAAGACAGACTAAGACAGAAATCTTAGTTAGGATGTGGGTTCAGGTAGGGTGGGGG